>NC_058407.1:173615506-173733693 GCF_002201575.2 Neomonachus schauinslandi | reverse complement strand
GTTTTTTTTTTTTTTTTTTTTTTTTTTAAGATTTTATTTATTTGTCAGAGAGAGGCAGAGAGAGAGCACAAGCAGGGGGGAGGGACAGGCAGAGAGAGAAGCGGGCTCCCTGTTGAGCAAGGAGCCTGATTCAGGACTCGATCCCAGGACTTCAGGATCATGACCTGAGCCAAAGGGCAGACACTTAACCAATTGAGCCACCCAGGTGCCCCAGGGTTTTAGAGTCGTAAATTTGTCAGCAAATAAGAAAGGTTAAAAAAATGAGCCAGGCAAATCTTTAAAAAAAAAAAAAAGGGGGGGGGGCGCCTGGGTGGCTCAGTTGGTTGGGCGACTGCCTTCGGCTCAGGTCATGATCCTGGAGTCCCGGGATCGAGTCCCGCGTCGGGCTCCCTGCTCGGCGGGGAGTCTGCTTCTCCCTCTCCCGCTCCCCCCTCTTGTGCTCTTTCTCTCTCTCACTCTCTCTCTCAAATAAATAAATAAAATCTTTAAAAAAAAAAAAAAAGAGCCAGGCAGTCATCTCAAAAGTTGGTAAAAAACAACAACAACAACAACAAAACAAAATCCAAGGAAACATGAGGGAAGGAAATAAAGGTAAGTACTAAAAGCTATAAAATACAGAATAATAACACTAAATGATACAGAAGTTTAAGAAAATCAAGAGCTGGTTCTTTGAAAGCTAAATAAGATCTCTGACAGACTGAACAAGAAGGAAAGAAATGAACAAAACATTAGGAAATAGCCATAGACCCAAGACATTTTCAAATGATAAAAGACTACTGGAACACATACTATATACTAATAAATTTGGAGGAGGAAACTAAATAAATTGAATAGGTTTTCAGAAAAAAATACGAAATGTCAAAATTGCCACGAGAAGAAATAGGTAACACGATTAGATCAATAAATGGTCAGACCAATATACAGACATGCAGTCTGTTTCCCAAAATCTCCAGAGAGAATTTTATAGGTGATTTCTGGCAAACTTCTAAGAAACAATCACTTACTATCTTTTACAAGTCTTTCCAGAAAATAGAAGGTAGGTGGAATGATGCCCAGCCCCTAACGCTACAGAAGCCACCACCAGAAAATCTGTGAATGCAGTACTGCATGCTAAGAGAACGAAGGAAAAGGGAGGATTATCTCAAATGGTGTAGCAAAGGCACTTGATAAAGTTCATCACCTATTTGTGATTTTAAAAACACACAGGTTTCATACCAAAAGCTGTTTTAAAGGCTAACTTACTGGAGAAATTTTGGATAATTCCTTCTACTACTAGGAACAAAACAAGTACGCTGCTGTCAGTCACAGTCTAGTGCAGGAAACAATAAAACCTTCCAGGTTTTCACACAGAAAGAGACAGAGTGGATTAGGTACTCAAGTTGTTGGAAAGGCTTGGAGGAGTAGGTTTGGGGGTAGATTTCAAGGTCACCCCACAGTAGTTCTAGTCCAGAGGACAGGAAGTTGCTGCTGCTGCCACTTTCATTACCATTTGCTTTTTACCCCTGCAAACAGATAGCCAGATACCCAAATGCAGACTCTGGCCCCACAAACAAATCTGCCCCCAAGCTTGCTTTCCAGCATCCACTGGAAGCACGGCCATCCTCTGCTTTGCCTCCCTCTTCCAAATCTTTTGTAGAGTGCCCCTCAAGCGACAGATTCCAAGTTGCATCCACAACCTTAGTTACAAGGAAGCCTAAGAAATGTAGCTACTGGTTTTCAGACCTATCTAGATGTAGAGTGGAATGGAGTTTGAGAGAGTCAGAAGTATCTGCCACGTGCTCTCACTATCTCTGCTGCTGATTGACCAAGCATTGATGTCCTGAGGAATGCTATCCAGAAAGAAAAAGAAATAAAAGCTTAGTATTGGAAGGAATAGATAAAATTATCATTATTTATGGACAGTAAGGTCATCTTAATTAACAGCATGTAATAAACTGTTTATTAGAACTAATAAGTAGGGTGACATTGGGGTATATATGCTCAGTCTATAAGAATCAATATAATTTCTCTATATTAGAAATATCCAATTAAAAATGTAATAAAACATAAGCTATCACTCATAATAGCAACAGAAACTGTACAGTATCTGTGAATTAATCAAGAATGCATAATACCTCTTCAAAGAAAAAATTTTAATAAAAGACAAAGACGATTATGTAATAGTTTTTTTATTCTCTTGGGTGTAGTATTGAAAGAAGACATCAGTTCTTCCTAAATCTTTAAATTCAGTTAAGTCTCTCCCAAAATTTGTTTTTGAAGAATTTGATAAACTTCAACAAAAGCATAATGCAATAGGGAAAAATTTGACAAATTTGATTAAGTTTTGAATATGCCATGAAGGCATCCATAGGCAGATGGCCAGGTGACAGAATGGGAGATGATGTATGCAGTGTCCAAAACCTGCAGAAGATTAATAGCGAGTCCATGTCTAGAACTGCAAGAAACTCCTTCAAAATGGTATGAGGGAGATAGCAAGCCTAATAGAGAAAGGAGGAAGACATATGAGCTTATATTTCACCAAAGAATAAACCAGAAGGCTAGCCAACATATGAAGAAGTCATCAAACTCATTGGTAACCAGAATAATGAGAATGGAGGCAACAGTGTGATAATCACTATTAAAGTAGTAATGATTAGCTGAAAAGTGAGTGTAGAAATTCTCATGCAGTGATAGTGGGAATGTAGACTTCTGCAGGTATGATGGAGGACAGTCTGGAAGTTCTTAATCGAATTAGGAACACACACTGGTTCAGTTTATTTTCCTGGGTATATGTCCCAGGGACATTGTCAGTAATTGAATAATATATGTGGACGAGGTGTTTGTGGCCATCTTTGTTAGTTCTAGAGGCAGGAAGTCTGGGTGCCATTCTAGGAGAGCAGCTGGGTAGGACATGGTGGCTACATGCATGGAGCGATTAGAAGCAACTGCAGCTACTGTACACGGAGGGCAAGGTGTGAGGTGTCACAAAACACAGCAACGTAGGAAAAAGAAAGCCACTGAATGAGAGGAATAGCATAATACCATCATTCATTTGAATTAAAAGTACATGCATACAGAACAATTTGCAGTTTTTAAGAGCATATTAAAACAAAAAGATACCCGCAAAACACAGGAGATTGTTTTAGCTTTTTTTTTTTTTTTTTTTTAAGATTTTATTTATTTGAGAGAGCGAGAGATTGAGAGAATGAGTGGGGGGAAGGGTAGAGGGAGAAGGAGGCTCCCTGTGGAGCCGGAAGCCTGACTTGGGACTTGATCCCAGGACTCTGGGATCATGACCTGAACTGAAGGCAGATGCTTAACCGACTGAGCCACCCAGGCGCCCTGTTCTAGGGTTTTTAAAAAGCAGTGTGATGAACATCTTTGCATGTATTTATCGGGTCGCATTTCGTGTTATCTGCTTAGAGAGGGAGGGCGGTGTTCTTTGGTTTGCGGACTGTGTGTCCTCAGGCAAGATGATGATCCCTCTGTGCCAGATTGCCCCTGGGCTCTGAGGATTAGATGGCTTGAATTTATAACAGGATCTGAAGGTTGTCCGCCACATCATAAATGCTCAGTGAGTGACAGCTCTCACTGTAGCGTTGTTCCTGGAAACAGAGCATGGGGTTGTTGACTGGTATAAACTTTTTTAGAATTTATCCATTTGGGAGGGGGAGAGCAGAGGGAGAGAGAGAATCCCAAGCAGACTCCCCACTGAGCCTGGAGCCCAACACTGGGCTTAATCCCATGACCCCAAGACCATGATGACCTGAGCCAAAACCAAGAGTAGGACACCCAACCAGCTGGACCACCCAGGCTGCCCTGGTACAAACCACCTTTAAGGTATATTGTTGGTTTGTTCATTTGATAAATATTTATTGAATGCCCACTGTATGTCTCGGCATTTAGACAAAGTAGGCAAAAATCCTTGCCCTGGTGGAACTAAACTGCCACCGTAAAGAGAAAAAATGAATAAATGAAATATGTAAGATGGTAGTACGTGTCATAGATAATAAAGCTGTGGTTGGTTTTCATGGTACTTTGACTCAAATGTGCTCAGCATCTGGGTCATTCACTTACCTTTTCATTCTACATGTTCTCAAGAGAGAGGTCGTTAAGAGATGTGTTGTTTGAACCAGGGTCACTAATGATAAGGTATAGATCAGTTCATTTACTGTATTAATCTTTGTTGGTCAGCTACTTGAGATGACTCTGATATGCCATCCTTAACTTCCCTCCAAATGAAGCTGTTTCCCACTCTTTGCTCCCATGACTCTGTACCTCTGTTAGAGCAGTAATCACTAATATTTTTTCTATGGCTAGATTTCAGATTCTTCTGATCAGGAACTGTGGGCAGTTCATCTGTCAATCCCTAAAATGGTCAACATTCAGGGAGTTTTGTCTAGTTGAATTTTGACCTTTTCTTGTATCCTTTGGGTTTCTTTCTGGTAAATATTCCATGACCCCCAATGTATTCATTACCACATTCCCAAAGACCTCAGAAATGATTTGTACCAGCAGTTTATGGTAAAGAGCAGACCACTGGCAGACAGAGCTTTTGTAGTTAATGATTCTACCTTTGGTGACATACTTTTAGCAGACTCCCTGACATGAAGTGTTTTTTTCCTATATTGACCTCAACTTGGATTATCTGTGATGGGTATTGTTGGTCAACAGATCCCTTCAAATACCATTCAGATTCCAACAAGTTTTGCCCTGACTTAGGAGCGTATATCCATTTTATGTTGTTAATAAATAGAAAATATTTTCCCAAAGGAATTAGACAAATTGATTTAGTATCTTTTTTCATTATACAAATAAACATTTATTTTTAGTTTAGCTGCTCTAATTTATTACTGAATATTTAGTGTGGCATGTTTTTTCTGCACATCATTATCAGCGGTTCTTTGGACCTTAATTTTTCATTTGAAAAATTAATGAGTTTGTATTTTTTATGTTTATTTACTCATTTAAAATTTATATCTTAGTTTTAAAATGCATTTAAAACTGGTGAAAGTGATACAAAGAGTACAAAAAACAAATACATCAGAAGTGAGAAAAACAAGAAAAACAAAAGTAGGCCCATGCACTGGAACCAGATGTGAGGCGGATAGAAAGACGCAGAGAGTCTGGGTCCTTTGCCATGAGGTGCCTGATTTGGGTGGTAGTGCTACCCAGCAGCCAATAGGAGGAGGGAATCCCAGCTGGTGCTAGGCTTCCCAAGGCTCAGCAGGGAAAGCAAATTCTTTGTTGCAGAGAAGCACAACCATTCGTGAGGCCAGGACCAGAGGATATTGTTCTTGAGAAGTTTGATGCAGTGGACACGGTGGTTTAATGAGCAGTGTCCCAGTTATAAAGCCTTAGGAAGAGTCCCTGAGGGCTACCTGTCCACATAGGCGGTGAGGGGGGCCTGACTTGGGAGCCAGGACCAGAAGCGAAGGTGTTTCTCTCGATGCGGGCTTGGCAATCCTGTGCTGGAGAGGCCCCATGTCTGTACCCGGGGATCATTGGCTTCTGCTTTGCACTTACTGAAGGAAATTTTCACTTTGTCATCATGCGTTACAAATTTGTTACTTTTGGAGAAAGAATTTGACCTTAAACTTGTTAGGGTCTGTTCTCTGTGACATGCAGTTAACACTTGGTTTACTATTTTACTGGGCAGTGTGTCCCTTGGTGCGTCTTCTGTGTGAGAAACCACCATCTTCCTTTGCTTCTACCTTGCTGAGGCTCAGAGTGTCTTTCAAACTTTGGCCTTCGGACCATCATTTTCTGCTTATCACTCTCTTTTCCTCACAATCGTAAATCCCGCACAGCAGCTCCATCGTTTGAGAGAGGTGGGGACAGAAACCACTGGCGCTTCATCCTCTGTGCAGCGCCAGCACCTGGCTGGGTTGGGACAAGCCTCAGGCTACGGCTTGCCTGGCTTTTTTCAGTTACCACTTACCTAATGGTCCCCTTTCCCCAAACTGCTGTTTTCCTCTCGCTGGGCGATGAGAACTCCCATTTAATCCATTGCTCTTGTGGGAACGTCTCACCTTCTGTCTTATCTGGAGATACTTCTGGTTTTCTAATGATAGTTTTGTTTATAACAACATGATCATTAACTTCTGTCAGTCAGCAGATGGCACTGGCCCGGTCACGTCCCCCAGCATGGCGTGCCGAGGCAAGCGGGAGTCGGTGTGATTTCCTGCACCAGTAGGTCCCCAAAGGCGTTTCCAGTTTTGTGCCACAAAGTGCTTTATTTTAACACAAATTAATGTTCTTTATTTTGTTCAGTGATTTTTGTCAATACGTAAATGCTCAGAATTCATTTTGCTGGCTTCCTTTTCATGCATGCTTCTTTAATCTATGGTGATTTATGTGTTTACCATCTGGGTTAAGAATTTCCCTGTCAGAGTATGTACTGAGGTATTTGTACTTACAGTACATAAATTTGTTTTATGTTTTCCCCGGGAGCTGGTATTTTATATTTTTCTCAAATATATGTATTGAATGAAGTTAGAATCTTCCCATTGGAATGTTTGTTTTAAATATTCCAGTTAAGTGTTCTATGTTATTTGATTTACAGTTGGATTATTGAAGTTGATTATTTACTTAAATGTAATAGCTGGAATACCTGTCTCTCTCTATATATATATATCAACTTATTTTGGATGTTTTATATTATCAACCTGCAAAATCTTTGTGATGTTATTGGTGTTATTCCAGGCTTTCGTCGTTGTTAACAGAATAGCTTTTTGTTTTAGAGTTTGTTATAAAGGAAATCCCAAGTACACATCTTTTAAAGATTATTAGCTCATCTAAAACCCTTTTTAAAATAATCAACTCTGAGAAATGTGAGGTCATCGAATATAGCATTCTTGGTAATCAAAGAATTAGGATCAGATTTTTAACATGGACAAGCAGTTCTGGTGTGAGTTAGGAGGAGGTGGAACATGAACTGTTTTCTTAATGTTGAGCTAAATCTGCTGTCTGTATTTTTTAAGCTAATTGGTAAACCCTTAAAAACTCTGCCTTGCCCTTAAAAAGCCCTCAGTCATTCTCTTCTTACTCGTTTATTCCTTTCTCTTAACTTAAATTACTCACTTGCTATCCTATTGGGAAAATCTCCAAAACTCCTTGTTGAACCTCTGAGTACACAGGATTAATCGGCTAACTACCAGTGCCTAATGTCAAAGAAGGGGCACTGACTTGTTAACTTAAACTTTCAGATCAGCAAGAAGTGACTTTTTTTTTTGTTTTAATTCAATTCAGCGTGTATCTGCTGGGTATTTACTATCAGAATACTATGGATGATAGGAAGACTAGTAAGCCAACAGTTCCTAATTTCAAGTAATTTACATTCTTCCTTTATAAATTAAGTTTGATAGATCTTTAATTTGTTTAATGGTATTTCATGAATTTTTGTAAAGTAAGGTGTTTTAATTTATGACAATCCTAGGCAAAAATACCTCGTCGGAGAGGATGTGGAGCCTATTAGGGATTAGAATCTTCTAGACCCTCAGGGCAAGAGAATGGAGATCGTTTTCATAATGGGTATGAAAACCTGGGCTTGGCATAGGCATCGTATCTGACTGGACTAATCTCTCCGCCTGTGTCCTAGAAAGACACCCATCACTGACTGACTATAGGGGAGAGCACTGGAATGTGCCAGAAAGAGCACAGATTAAATAAGACAAACACATAAAAGGGCCTAGCAAGTTGCCTCACAGTGTATGAACTCAAATGGTGGCTTCTATTATTCTATTATTCTATTATTATTTCTTATTCTGGTGAACTTTCTTTAGAGAGGAGGGACAGCCATTCATCTATGGCTGTTTATCCAGTGCCTGTTTTGTGATGGGCATGGTGGTAGGTATAGAGGATTTAACTGTGAGCTAGACAGACGTAGTCAGTGCCCCATAGAGATTTCAGTTACCTGGGCCATTCAGGCAAGTGCCTAGGCTAAGCAGCGTGTAAGTGTGATAGGGGTGAAGTACAGGGTGCAATTGGGGGTATTCCCCTGAACTAGGGGTCCAGGACCATGTCCCATTGAAAGGCGGGTGGAAGCTGGAGAGAGCAGGAGCTGGGGCTAGTAGTGTTCCGGCAGAAGTAGCATCCTGTGTGACCCCCCACCCCCCGCCCAGAAACGAGGGGAAGTCCAAAACACCCGGAACTTGTGTGTACAGCCCGGGTGTGGGGCCAGGTAGGCCCTGCTTGGGCAGTGCCTCGAGCTTGCTCTGAAGGAGTCTGGGCTTTATCCTAGAGCAATGGGGGAGCTATAGATTTATTTTAAATATTGCCAGGATCTGACAGATCCTTAACTTAGAAAGTTTCCTGGGGTCTCAGCTGAGACTGGGCTGGCTTGGTGGAGGAGAAGCTGCAGAACCAGGGCTGGAATTGTGCAAGGGGCTGGTGCTGAGCAGCTGTGGTTGGGAGGGCTGGAAAAGCGCCCCAGAGGCTTGGACAGTGGGCCAGAACTGTGAGCAAGAGGGGCTGAGCAGAGGGCCTTTCTCTGCTGGGCCAGCCCTGGGGTTCTGTATACTCTTCATCAACAGGAAATGGGGTGGATCTGTTTGCTCATGGGCCCAGGGAAGAGCAGGCGTCAGGGAGCCTTGTCCCAGGACAGTAGATGCAGCTGCCCACTGGGGAACCGCCGTGCCCCTGGGGGGGACACAGTGACAGTGTCTTTGCAGTCACACCCAGCACCTGGTTAGGGAGCTTTCTTCAAAGCCAGCCTTTGAATAGAAAGAACAGTAATCAAATGATTCTCTCCCCAGGGGTTGGGTGGGTTATCCAGATTAGCTCAGGGCCAAAGCTCACTAAACAATGGAAGGCTTTCTGGGAACTGGGCTGTGTCCCTCTGCTGTGGCCAGGTGCCGCAGTGATTTCTGCTCTTGTGTTCTGCACAGGGAGAGCCCTGGAAGCCTCTGTGGTTCTTCCCTTTCCCATGCTCTCACTCCAGTGCTCACTCAGACAGACGGACAGACAGGAGGAGGGAAAGAAGGAAGGAAGGAAACCTGAATGTGTGATGAGGCCAAAACTAAATACTGGGTTTTTTAATCTTTTTTTTTTTTTTTTTTTCTGATAGCTTCATCAATTCTACATGCATTTATTGATCACTTCTTAAAAAAGGGCTATATTTTAGGTGTCAATCTTTGCAGAGTTGGTGTTTTCACTTTGGTTCTGAAGATAGGGCAGGAATCCTAATAGTTTACTTTGATGACATGGCTAGACCGGCTTCCCAGCTGAGGCCCAGCTCTCCTTGCAGAGCGGACTAGTTAGTTCCCGGGGGACCTGGTATGTGAATTGACATTTCTGCTGCTCTTTACTGGTGACAGAACCTGGGTTCAAGGTAGCCAGTGGGGCCTGTGTTCTTGTTGCGGAAAGTGTATGAACTTGGGAAGGATCCCCAGCCCCCTTCCCACGCCCCTGACTCTGGTGAGTGCTGCGTGTAGGGTGCTTGGCATTTGCACATCAAGACCTCTGCTCCCACTCCACGCCCCTCCTCCACACATGGTCATTCCCTCCACAGCTCAAGGAAGGTAGAAGGTAATGGGTGCAACATGGTGCCTCCTGGCTTCATGAAACTCAGAAGAAAAACATTGCATTTAAAGGTATGAAGCATACCAACTGCTAAACCAAATAAAGGAATAAAGAAACAAGTGATAACAGGTAAAAGTAAAAAAATCTACTGGAATGAGGACGTTAGAGTTCTAGGATTAGGAAAAGAAGTAACTAACAGGCTCACAGATTAACAGTGTAGAAGGCACTTTGTGTGAATTCTAGACGTCTGAGTGTGAGCTGTCCTGTTGGAGCCCCTGGTGTCTCCAAGTGTGGGGGAGTAATTCTCTGTTTCTCCTTCCAGCCCCTTCAAGTTGTCAAGCTGTTACTGCTTTACACTCGTGAGGAGCCAAAGAAACCTCCTTTGCTTCTCAGAAGACAGGCCCCGAATTTGAACTGATACCTGTGTTAGTCGGCTTGGGCCACCATAGACCGGGGGTGGGGGGCTGCCTCAAACACCAGAAATGGTATTTCTCACAGTTCTGGAGGCTGGAAGCCCAGGATCAGGGGGCTGGCCTATTTGCTTTCTGGTGAGAGCTCTCTTCCTAGCTTGCAGATGTGTTGCACATGGGGAAAGAGAGAGGAGAGAGGACACTCTGGTGTCTCTTCCTGTAAGGGCATTAATCCCATGGTGAGGACCCCACTCTCATGACTCAGCCTAATCCTAATTATCTCCCAAAGCCTCAGCTCCAAATACCATCTCCTGGGGGTTAGGGCTTCAGCATGTGAATTTTGGGAGGACAGAAACATTCAGTCCAGAACAACATCTCATTGGTATTTTATTTAAGCTAAAAGAATACATTTATACATTTTCTGGAGGAAAAAAAATCCCACATGGCTATAAATAGTGGTTTCAGCTGGCCTTTGATTTTTCAAGATCAAGTAAAATAAATCTAGAGGTAAACAATAAAATTCCATTAAGTAGGAGCATCAAAGGGACCATCTTAGTAAAGGCTGTAAATCTGGAGAAAGTTTTGGGGATCAACTTATTAATAGCATTCAAGCCCATCAAGTTTTCTTTGTTCTTTTAAAGTTATGGGAATGAATTAAAAAACAAGCTTCCCAGTCTATCATGTATCATTGAAACCCAAAACACAATAGCATTTGTCTTGTTACAAACCAGGAGGCTGTACATCTATTATTTATTTTTTATTAAAGGTGCGAGCTCCAGAGCGAGGCCCATGAAAGGCCAAGAGAAATAGGAGTTGAAGCCTTTCATCTCTGCCTAGTTTTTCCCCATGTGCCCCAGGTCAGCAGTGATTCAGTGTTCCTGCTACTCTTATGACTGTGTTTGTTTACCTGGACTATGTTCAGAGGTAAAGAGAAAAGAAAGGGAAAAAGGAGGAAAATGACAAATCTGACTTTACATTTTAGAACAGAGTTAAAATTGTAATTAGAGAAAGCTACATGATCATTTCTAGCTCTAAACACAATTTTCCATCAAACCACTTGTGCCTTGGATCTCTTAAGGATCATTACACATAATGTAGAATGATAATGCTGTGCTATTCAGAGGGCTCTTTTATGGCCATCACCCTCAAGTAGGGCCCCAGGGGTCACCATTGTTTACAGGGTTGATAATGGCCTGGCCCAGGTGAGGGCTTCTGAAATGATATCAAACACCTTAGTCTGACTCTGAACTAGGAGGGGCCTGTGGAGCAAGGTCCACTGCCCCTGCCTCCCCAGGGGGGACTGGGGAGCAAGCCAGGAAATCCTGGGCAGAGAAGTCCCAGCGTGCAGCCACATGACAGGGGTGACCACTGGAGATCCCTGACACCTTCCTATGGGGTCTATTAGGGAACAGATCCAGTTCATGGGTCCCATGACCTCCAAGATCCAGCAAATAACTTCCTTAACTTGAATATTTTAGTCGCACTGCTGTAAAGCTGCTGGTATCTTTAACTTGTTAGAAATAAAACCAAAAGAAGTGGTTGTTAAGTCTACCATTTTCTGCAGTGTAGGAGACCTGATTCATTTACACCTGTGGCACTTAGTGCGGTCATGTGTAGGGCAGTGTGTTGCCTGTTAAGTCCATGTGCATAAACTAAAAGGAGTGTTTATTGTCCCGGAAACTAGGGTTTCTGCCTTTTGTTCTCGATGCTTCCTTGATTCAGGGGGAAGGTGTGTACCTGTGAATTATACAGAGGTCAGCTGCCCTTTGCTGGCACTGCCGAAAGCTGCCCATGGGGAGTAGTGGTTTGATTTCCCTGCTGGTTGTGGGCATTCGTTTGCACTTCTGCCATCATGGGCGGCCTCTCATCATCTTTCCTCTGCGCCTTTGTGGCCTCCTGACATGACTCCTGTGTCTGGTCCACCTCGCAGACACCAGGCCGCACATGAAACCGTCTGGAGGCTGGCCATACTGGAGAGTTTCCCCTGCCTCTGAGCCCATTCTGAATTAAGCCTGTGTTCCTCCATCTGGCTCCCAGACCTACTGCAATACCACCCCCACCGTGCGTCTCCTTCCCTCGTGCTTCTCTACAAGTCCTCTCTTGCCAGTAACAATAATGATAGCTGAAATGGTGCTCCAAGGTCCATCTGTCCTGTTATTTACACCATTTAGAAGGAGGTGCCCGGCCCAACATCCCAGCGCCGGCCGCTCGTAGCCGCAGACTACGCGGCTCAGCCAGGCCACTGTCACTTCTCAGCCACCTTGGACTTGGCATGCTTCTGGGGGTCCGTGCGCCCCAGGAGTGGGCTCTTTCACATGTCTTCCTGGCTCCAGTGCAGCCTTCTGTGCTGTCCTTAGTAAACTTTCCCTCCTTCCGTGGAACCCCCATGGAACTCTTTCATGTTTCTGCTATTTATGGAATCCTGTCTGTCAGGAGCTGTGCTAAGTGCTCTCTGTGTCTGTTAAGTTAAACTGAAGTGAAATAAACTGAGAACTTTATTCTTCAGCACTCCTGTGAGGAAAGCATTCTCTCTTTTACAAATGAGGGAACCGGCTTGCACTAAGTTTTTGTTTGGTTGTATGGTCCCCCAGCCATGTTATAAGCTTCTTGAGGGCAGAGTCAGAGTTTCCTCATTTCCTGTATCCTCAGGCAACCCCTACCCTGTCCACACACCAAGGAGGCAGGCAGCGAAGTGTGAAGGAAATCTGAAGCTGTCGGGACGATCAGAAGAAGAAACATTTGTGAGAGGCAGCCTCTACCTTGTGACGCTGAAGAGGCGCCAAGGGGTCTCTCCCTGCCTTCCATCCCCCTTTCTGCATGCACCTTGGATATTTTCCCTGTAGTTGGCATTACTTTTCTCACCAAAAGGGGGCTTCATGAAAGTAATGGACTTGCGTGCCAGTGTCTTGTCTCCACTCAGCTCTGTGGTCGGTGGCTTTGTTACTTGGGGCCTCAGGGTGCCATGGAGGGGAAACTCTGCGTACAGGGGAGGACTGTGGTGGGTAATAAACGAATCACACAGGTAATGGGTGTACATCTAGGAGTTCACAAGCCCACGACAGACTTGTGTCCCAAGGTCTTCCCTTCTGTGACTCAGGCCCAGGCCTAAAGGACTATGGGGGTGGGGGCAGAAGTGGGGGGGAGTAAAGCATTTTGATAAAGCAAACTGGAGACTGTGGACAGATTGGTGTAAACACTCTTCAAGCCTCTGGTTGCTTCTTACATTTAGGCCCTGGCTGTAGCCAAGTGGGCCGTATATCAGCAGGACCTTGTTTACAGCTCTCAGACTAATGAGGATTATCATTTATGCTTGAGAGTATGTAAATTTGGCAGTTCTTGCTCTAAAATAACATTCTCCATCTTTCCGGGAGTAAACTGCTTTCTTAGTAAAACAAATTTTCAGTTTATTATGTTACCATTTAGAAACTTTCTTATTCCAGTGCCAAATTGCTCTTAAAGGTGACTGAGTTGTAAAGAATATTTTATTTACCTTGAAATCAGATTCTGTTTAGAACAGTATTAAAACACAAGGAGAGTCAGCAATCCATCACTAGAAATATGTGAGGAGCTAACATTGGAATGCACACGTGTATTTGAGAGGTTGTTTCTATCCAGTTCATAGCACTTGTTTCTGTATCACTGAGCAGCTATTACATGCAAGACCCTCTACTTGGGGGTCTCCTTGAGATACAGAAATGAATAACCTATTATCTCTGGCCTTGGAGCCTCTAAACTTTGATAAGGAGAATAAAACAAGTACTAAATAAGAGGCAGAGAGTCCAACATGCCCTTTGAGAGGTTGGCATGCAGAGGATGGCTCGGGGGAAGACCATCCGAGGAACTGGTGCATGGAAGGCAGTGTCTGTGACAGGTTGATTTGCCGATGGATGGGAGGTGGCGGGCGTTTGCGGTGGAGGGAACGTTACCAGCAGAGGAAAGCCTGGGGGCCTGTGGAGCAGTTGAGAGATCCAGTCTTGTTGGAACGAAGGGTACGTGCCCACAGTTTATGGCTAGAACCCTGGTGTGGGGTCGGATACCCTGCCCCTCACCCTCCCGGGAGGTACCAATGCTAATCTGACATGGTTGATGATGGAGAAGTTTCTAAAGTTTGTACAGCCAGGATGACCGGCTTCCCAATAGTCCAGACAAGCAATAGGGAGAACAAGAAGGAGAGGAAATGCCCAGTAGGTAGTTGATGAGGTGAATGAGAACTGGGAATAGAGGAGCCGGAGGTAAAGATTTGGGGGGAGGTCTCTTGCAGATGGCTGAAAGGATGGTAGTGTAGACTGCACGGGGTGGGGGGTGAGTAGACAAAGATGAGCGATAGCAACATGTCGTCGCAGGAAGAGAGGAGGAGCAGCTCTGGATAGAACGAGGACCGATGACAGAAGCAGGAGTAGTGCCCTGAGCACACGGAGGAGCAGGTTGCATAAGGAAGGGGGTGGCGTTAAGCACGTGGTCACTGGAGAGTTCGGGGCGGGACAACGGGTGCTGCTGTGGTGGCACTAAGATTTGAAGCTTGGTGGTGGAGGGAGGGAGGGAGGGAGGGAGTAGAAGGTGCGTCAGGGGTGAGGAAGGGGTTGGGGAGATGAGACAGGAAGAACCTAACGGTAGAACAGGTTTACCACTTTCGCCTCTAAAGATGTGCTATGACTTGTCAGTGGGGAAATAACTCATTTCTTCTACCTTCCAATCCTGGTGGCAGAGGGATTACAAGGAAGACGCACATCTCAGGGCCTCTGCCAGTCCTGTGTTGCCAAAGGAGACAGACCGTATGGCTCTTTGTTGAGCATGCACGTGTGGCTCCGGAGTGGATGGGGTGGGTGGGGGGAGAGAGCTCAATTGCTGTGCTTTACAAAGTGAGGGGGTTTACTTCGGGGGTGGACTGGCCTGGGAGAGTAGAGAGGCCGAGATGTATGGGATTGTTAGGGAGAGAGGGTGGAGCCACTGCTCAGTTGTCCTAACTTTAAGTGTGGCCACTCACAGATGAGTGTCTTTGGCAGGAGAGAGTGAAGAGGAAGAATTTAAGTCATGCCAAGAAAAGGAGACCGGGGGGCTAAGTTCTACTGGGTCAGCATGGACCAGCAGAAGAGCCCAGCCATGGGGCCAGCCGGGCAAGTGTGGCCAGGTGATGTGGCCCTGAGAATGCATCTCTGGTGATTAGCAGCGAAAGTGAGGAGGGCTCTGGACTTCCCACAGTATGTGGGAAAGGACAACAGAAGCGATTTTATTCCACTGTCCAAGGACAAAGTAACCTTAACTGTCATCTGGACGTCATGGGGGATTTCTTAATGTTTGTGCAGACAAGGAGAAAGCACTCCGTGGGGACAGAGACGCTGCCACTTGTGCAGAGGTGACATGCCAGAGGAGTGTGAGAGCCGATGTGATAAGGACTCCATAAGAGATTTTTTTTAAAGCAGTGAGGGTCCATGTAAGGTTGGTGAGCCCTGCAGTGAAGCAGTCAGCATAATTGCTGGGTGGAGGAGGCGGAGGAAGAAGAGAGGGCAGTGGGCACAGTGCGGAGGTTTGGGGATTGACATGGTGGGCTCGGACCAAGGGTAGGTCAGGGAGGGATGCTTGGGTGTATGTGAAGTCTTGTCGAAAGGGCTGGTTATGGGTCCAGACACAATAGCTAAGTCCTAACACGCACGGGAGTGGAGGAAGGAGGGGGCAGGGATCAGCAGTCAGAGGGCTAGAGGGTTTGAGACTTTCAACATTTGCTACTGCCATTGGTCAGGGCTCTTCAGAGAGACAGAACCAACAGCACGTATCTATCTGAGACGAAGGGAGATACTGATTTTAAGTATTGGCTCACATGATTGTGGAGGCTGAGAAGTCGCAGGAAGCAAGCTGGAGACCCAGGAAAGCTGGTGTACTTAGTTTGAAGGCCCAGAGCCCAATTCTAGCCTGAATCTGCGGGCTGGAGAGCCAGCACCACTGACAGGAGAAGATCAGTGTCCCAGCTCATTAGTCAGAGGCAAGGCAATCCAACTTTCCTCCGCCTTTCTGTTCTATTCAGGCCCTCAGTGGATTGCATGGTCTGCACCCATGATGAGAAGGGCCATCTGCTTTACTCAGTCTATCAATTCAAATGCTAATCTCTTCTAAAACACCCTCACAGGCACATCCAGAAATAATGTTTAACCAGCTATCTGACATTCTTTGGCCCAGTCCCATTGACACATAAAATGAACCATCACAATGCTCCATGACCTCTCTTAGATTGTTAGCTAGCTTTCCATGTTTCATCAAATCTCCTTGTCCAAGTTGTAAGCTCCTCCAGGGCAGGGACCCTGTCTTCTCCTTTGCATTCTTGGTAGCTGACACAATACTTCCCATGTACTAAATGTTCAGTAAAAATGTGTTGGATGGCTCATTGATCAATAAATTTATGTCTTTGCCAATACAGAATTGCTCTTGAAAAGCTATGGGTAAATCAATTCTTTGCAAATTGAATCTTACTTCATATGTACCAGGGACATAGAGCACTTAAAGGGACCCTAGGTGAATCTTTTGGGACTCCAAGAGTCCTTTACTCTGTTTCTCACATTTTACAGAAAAGGAAGCTGTTACAGAGAAGTTAAGTGACTTGTCACAATCTGATTTGTTGGTCAAATACAGGGTTTCTTAAAGAGAAGTATTGCTGTTATTTTAGGTAGAGAGTGACTTGGTGAAGAGCCCAGCTCTAGGGTTTATGTCAGATCAATAACACCATACTTTTAGCAGTATTTCTTTTAGTCTGCAGATACTTAGTAGATTTGTGTAAATCAAAGCATTATTTCAGTAATATACTAATGACTGCGTTCTATACTGAACAGTTTTGCAGGCTATATAGCAGGTTGGGAAATAAAAACCGAAAACAAAAGAACATACAGAAAAAGCTTCTGGCTAAGAAAATCACTTCTAGAAGAGCCTGGCTGGAAGCATTTAGTTTTTCTTCTGTGACTTGTGTGAGGATGATGAATGTGCTGGATGGGTGCCGGGTCTTGGGGTCCTGAGGGTGTGCTCCCAGATTCATTGTGGAGGTGATGGAAATCGCTTCAGTCAGTGGCTTCATGTTAAGTTGAAGAAAGATGTGCACAAGATTTAGTGAGACCTTTCAGATACCTCACTGATTGAATTACTCATTTTAAAGAGATTGGGTTTTATCAACATCTGTATTGGGTTGATTTAGTTTCTTCTTGCTGCATTCTGGAATAAAGTAATTTATTAGATGTGAGAAACTTGAGGAAAAAAGCAGTGCTACTTTGGGTTACTATTTTTGGATTATCCAAATAAAAGAAATAGAAGAGCCAAAATGTTCATTTGATTTGCTCTCCTTTCTCTTCATAGTTGTTTTCACATGGCTTCTGCTTGTCAAAAATTATTTTGAAGTTGTCATTTACTACAAGAGACACTTCCTTTTCGTTTGGGATTTTAGTTTCTTGACATGAGACATTGAATCAGATGTGAGGGGCAGGAGTTAATTTGTATTGATATTAGCTCACAGCTGTTGTGCAGACACTATTTCATGCAGTTCTTGGCACTCTGGGGGGGTAGACATTATTACCCCCCTTTTATAGATGTGCAAACTGAGACCCACAGGGATAAGAAAACTTGCTTGCACAGGTGTGTGGGTCCTTTGCCATAAGTGCTCAGACTCATCCTGCTCATCAGCACTGTCTCCATAGCCTGAATGTCTTCCGTCCGTTTTTACATTTATTATTAGTGTTGGCCGCTGTGACTACTATTTTTTGGAGACACTGTGATATATAGGGCGCCTGGGTGGCTCAGTCGGTTAAGTGCCCGACTCTTGATTTCGGCTCAGGTCATAATATTGGGGTTGTGAGATTGAGCCCTGTGTAGGGCTCCATGCTCAGCAGAGAGTCTGCTTCTCCCTTTCCCTCTCCCCATCCTCACTGCTCACTCTCTGTCTCAATCCAACCAATCAGTCAATCTTTGAGGACACTGTGATATTACTTACATAATAATGTCTTAAAAAATAAAGTAATACTAAATGAATAATCCTAAAATAATACTATTTGAGCCCTGCGAAAAGTATGGATAAATGGAATCTTTTGGTTATTCAAACTCTCAGTATTTGTGCTCATCACAGTCTCTACTTAGCCAGAATTGTGTGCTGCTTGAGCTTGTTATGTGGCGCTGCGTTAGGATATACACAAAAGTGGTAATGAGTGGAACGTTGGCTTTCAGGTCAGTGTAAATACAACTATGTTAGGGCTAGAGGGTGAACTGTGGTCGGTTTGTAAAGTTGAAGTTGAAATTGAAATGCGTCACTTATAGCAGGTGGCTTCCGGCTGTACTCCCAGACCTTTGGGGTGCCTGTCCAGTTTCTTCACCTGTTATGGGCACTTGTAGGTAAAAGTTGAACTTCAGTGGATTTGAAGTAGTAACATACATGGTCTTTCATGAATTCTAGTGGGTGTGAAGTAAAGAAATACGTTTAGAATTTTTACCTCCTTTCCTGTTTCCATGTCCTTTGCCTTTCTTTTGATTAAAGTGTGAACGGATAATGCTGCAGTCGAAATACAAGAGGGCAGATTATGGATAAACTGGAAAATCAAACTCTGTGGAACAAAGACTCATTATTTTAAAATTACATAACAAATTTAATTAGGTAAACTATACCAAAGAATGAATTGACAATGTAAAATATGCTGTGTAGCTTTTAAAAAATGAATACTTAGTTTGAAATCACTAAATCTTAGCAATTTCTTGCTTTATGCAGCAGAGTTCTATTATTTACAATCGAAAGTCAACATATTTTAGGGAAGATTGCTAGTTTCACCTAACTGTGTGATATCCTTCAGTTCCTCTCGGAGGTCCCCAACCTCAGCTGCACATTGAAATCACAAGGGAGACTTGAAAAATACTGATGCTGGGGCCTCACTCCCAGACATTCAGATTTAATTGGCCTGGGGTAGAGCCTGGCTAGCAGCATTTTTTAAAACTCCCCTGGAGTTTCTAATGTGCATCAGAGTTAAGAACCATTGTTTATATTACAATCACTCTTTAATTATATTTGGTTACATCTTTATAGACGGAGCTCTACAGTTGAGCATCTTGACTTTAGAGTCGTACTCTAGCGAGGCAGGCAGCTCAGATCAACTTACAGGCAATTTAAAGTGCTGACCTTTATCTCTCAAGTTTTTATGTTTAGAGGGCAGTTACTGTAAGGATTACCTTTCCCTGTTGCAGCATCATAATACTGAGTGCCAGGACCCAAGTTTCTGAAACCTCCCAGTAGACCCTTTTTAAACTGTTTTGAGCCTGCAGGGTATGGCAGGACCTAGCTGTTAATTCAGTACTTTCATCTGATTGACGGGGGAAGGATCACTGGCCACCTAAGGGAGGCCTTCCCATTATTAATTCCTTTCTGGATGTCCTTTGTGTGTCTGCCCAGAGGCCTTGGCATTGGGTACGTTGTGAAAGTCATAAAATTAAAGAAATATCTTGTCCTGGCTGCTCACACTGACATTCAGAAAAACAATCACAGTAATGGCTGGGGCTTTCTCCTTTGAAAGACCACGCACCGAGGGCCTTTGGTGTATTTCTTGATAGAATTTGCTGTGGGCCCGCTGTGCATTGATGGGTAGAAAAGGGCTAATGGTCATGTTCGGGCCACCGCTACTGGAATTGTCCAAAATCTTTGGACTAATTTCGGTGTGTGTGTGCACACGTGCGTGTGTGTGTGCACATGGACATACTAGCATGCGCATATGCCGTTTCTTACTGTATTTCAAACATGAGGCTTATTTTTAAAATGCTTGCAAAATTTGCCCAAAGAGAGGAAAACCTTTAAATTGGTGATTCTTAAATTTTTGTGGGTATAGCAGGATCAGATATAGTCAGCCTTGGATGGGGTCTAAAGTTTGAGAGGCGAAGATTTAAATAAATTTCCACAAAAAAGCTACTTTTCTTAGATGCCCTGATACAGATTACAAATAAGGCTATTGATGGTTCCATACAAAAACGAATGAATACATTTTTACCATTTGTTGAAATCATAGTTTTGAAGCTGGGAAGGCCTGTGTATCACTATCTGCTCTATTTTTGGAAGTAATGGAGGAAGTATTTCAACCTGATTACTGCCTGTGGAGTGAGGAATTTCTTAGTATTTGACTGACCGCCTGCTGGCACTTTATTTCCTTAGAGCTCCTCAAGTCATTATAAGAATCACCCAACGGTATGAAATGAAAATGATGTCTTACTATAAAATGCCCGCTATCTATGGTAAAAAGATTACACGCCATTTAAAAATATAATTGCCATTCCCCACTCCCCCTTACATCCAAACATCTCAGCATAACAGAATCCTTGCAGAATGAGAAGGAGCACTCAAGGTTCAAGACTTGCAAATTTGAGAAACTGCATCTATTTTAAGTCTTTTAATAGTCCAGATAATTATAACTTCACCTACTGCCCTTTTCTTTCTGCCTACCTCCTGGTCATTTTAATGATGCAGTTTGTGTATTGCTGCTGATGAATTCTGCCCGGTGCAAATTATTTATTTATTTTTCCCTGAGCTGGATTTTATCCTCTGTTTACTTATCTTGGTGTTCTGTTTCCTTTCTGAACTGCCACCAGACTTTCCTTTACATGGCCATTGTGTAATGCACAGCAGGCCGAAGGAGCTTGGGGACTCCTGCTGTGGGAGCCCTGTTTGGGTAAATGTCACCTCTTTAGACAAAGAGAAACTTGGCCAAATCACAAATCCAGAAAGGGCTTAGCTTGCCACATCTTTAACATTTTATATGACAATTTGAAAGTCTATGTTTGCTGCATGGTTTTGAAGTGCTAACTGGTATGGCTAGGGTTTTTGTTGCATTGCTTGTTACTATCCTTGGGGTGAAGGTGGAAAGGAGCCAGTTGGGGATAAGTAATCTGGAGTCCGTGCCCTCCTGCCCCACTTCCCTCCACAGGCTTACGAGGAGCTGGGACATGTACCTAGGAGAAGAGAGCTCTTCTGTAAAAACGTCGTTGACTCCCATGAAAATTAGTGTTGCCACTGGAACTTAATGGGGGTGCAGAAGAGAGCCTGCCTCCACTGACTTGTGGGGGAGAGTATTTGAGTTGAGTTAGTATCTGTGACAACAAGCTAGGGTTTAGGTACTGTTTTAAGAAGTCTTACTGATCTTTAGGCTTATTTATTGACCTTAAGAACGTTCTTAGGCAGTAAGGCTGCTTCTCTCAGCATCAGGGCTTCCTAGGCAGTAAAGCTGCTTCTCTCAGCATCAGGGCTTCCATCAGGGGCCCTGGCCTTCACTGATTTATATGCTTGGCTGCCGACCCTGGCTTCCTTTCTAGAGTATAGGAGTTGGGCTCAGTGTAGAGCACTTCCACGTGGGCTATCCCTTCCCACCTTTCCTGACATTTTGCTTTAGTTGGAGACCTTGCTGGCTCTGAAAGGACTTAGCTCATCTTTGTATAATTCTGCTTGTTTGGACCATGATTATTGTCTAAGGACTTGATCCAAAAGAGGGTACCCCTAGCTACTGGGGAGAGCCTTTTAGCTTTCAAGAATGTACGTACAAATTTAAGGCAACTGTCCTTCCCTGTTTCTCTTGTCATTTCTCCTGTGTCCCCTCCAGTCTCCCTGCCCTTCTCCTTCTCACTGGCCACAGCTGATACCCAGAAGGTTGGCTCTTTTTAAGAGCACACACAGCACAGTGGGCGAGAGAATAAACTTTGAGGACAGGTTCCTTGGGCACAAGTCTGGCTCTGCCACTTCTCAGCTGTGTACCTCTGGACAAATTTCCTTGACCCTTCGGTGCCTCAATTTCCTCATGTAAGAGAGTAAAAATAATAGTACTTACCATGCTTAGCACAAATAGCTACTATTGTTTCCTAAATACACTCTTTTAACAGCTTTATTGAGATAGAATTTATAGCCATAAAGTCCATCTGTTTAAAGTTTCAACTCAAGATTCTTAATATGTTTAGAGTTGTGCCAACATTTCCATATTCTAATTTTAGAACATCCCCAAATCATCTACTAGAGGCCCATCCGCACTCCCTCCTTGCTGTCCTTCCCTGTCTGCCAGGTAACCACCCATCTACTTTGTGTGGATTTGCCTATTCTGGACATTCCTGTCAATGCAGTCACACAACACGTGGTCCTTTGTGACTGGCTGCTTCCATTCCACATGTTTCCAAGGCTCATCCATGTTGCAGCATGGATGGGTCGGGTATTTAATTCCTTTTGATTGTTGAATAATATTACATCGCATAGGTATTTACCACATGTTGTTTATCCAGTCATCACTTGACAGACATTTGAGTTGCTTCCGCTTTTTGGCTCTTAGGAGTAATGCTGCCATGACCATTCATGTACAAATTTTTGTGTGGACATAACCCACACATTTCATTCCTCTTGGACATATACCCAGGAGTGGAATTAATGGGTCATATGGTAACTCTGTTTTAACATCTTGAGGAACTGGCAGACTATTTGCACCTTATATTCCCACCAGCAACCTATGAGGATTTCAGTTTCTCCATATCTTTGCCGGCACCTGTTAGTGTCTTTTTGATGATAGCCCTTCGTGTGGGTGGTTTGGGATGCGTTATCTCATTGTAATATTGATTTTTCTAATGACTGATGTTGAACATTTTTCATGTGCTTATTAGCCTAAATATACTATTGACTATATGAAAACTGGCTTATTGGTTTAGAGATAGTAGGGATATAAGAGATATCAGTCTCTGCTTTTATAAAGTTTGCAACCATGACAAGAGTGAAGATAGTTTCTGAGTCAAGCATACGTAAAGAGTCCTATCTGCATCTCATTAGCAGTAAGAAAACTTTAGCTCTAGCTAAAGCTAAGTCATCATTAGTGTGTGGAGTTTAATCATTTCCTAATAGGTTTATGTGTAGAGAGATCATTTTGTTTGATTTCATCTCTACTTGCTTTTGTGTGTTTTTTTTTTAAAGATTTATTTATTTGAGAGAGCGAGAATGAGAGAGAGAGAGAGAGAGAGAGTACATGACGGGGGGAGGGTTAGAGGGAGAAGCAGGCTCCCCGCCGAGCAGGGAGCCCGATGCGGGACTCGATCCCGGGACTCCAGGATCATGACCTGAGCCGAAGGCAGTCGCTTAACCAACTGAGCCACCCAGGCGCCCCGCTTTTGTGTTTCAGTTTTTACAAATTAAATTGGTAATGTGGAAAATGCCTTTGTTGCCACACTGTGAGTTCCAGTTTGTTCTCAGCAACTCTTAGAAGATTGAAGTCAAATGTTGGCCATTTTTCTCCCTTTTTTTAAAGTTTTTTTTTTTTCCCCCATCTTGACTGAATTATGTAAGCTATTCAGCTGGCCACTTAACGGTGGTTTTTCTGTAGCATTGGTGAGTTTATGTAATTTTGCTTATAGGAAATTATATATATTCATTTTTATACCTCAATTTACCCTGTCTGTTGAATGTTACTGGCACGAAATCTGTGGCTATGGCACTGATTATCTCTGATGGCTTTTCTAATAGTGCTTATCTGCACATAGCTTGATCTTGGGTAAGAGGCTTATTTGGTGCATATTTTCTGGTTTTTGAAACAGAAACATGAATCACTCCCTCTGATATAAAACTCACCAACACTAACGTTAACATTTTGTCATGTAATTATGTTTCTATTCATTTTTAGTTTACATTCTGAACCAGAGGGCCAGTGGGCAGAGTGCATTTTCTTTTTTTCTTTTTATTTTTTTATTTTATTTTTTTTAAAGATTTTATTTATTTATTTGACAGAGAGAGAGACAGCGAGAGCAGGAACACAAGCAGGGGGAGTGGGAGAGGGAGAAGCAGGCTTCCCACCGAGCAGGGAGCCCGATGTGGGACTCGATCCCAGGACCCTGGGATCATGACCTGAGCCGAAGGCAGATGCTTAATGACTGAGCCACCCAGGCACCCCAGAGTGCATTTTCATGGAATGAATTAGGCAAAGAGGTTTGACCTTGAGACTACTATTTACTGTCTCTGTGGTCTTGAACAAGGTGCCTGATCTCTTTCTCAGTTTTTTCATTTGTGTAGTGGGCATAAAGTATGACCTCTATCTGATGCAGTTGTTGGGGGAACACCTGAGATTTTGTTTATTAAAACATTTCTTCCTGGGTGTGCAGTAAATGCTCAATAATTTTTAGATAGTAGCACTAGTACTAGGAATAGGAACTATAACCTTTTTGGCTCCTCGTCCGATCAGGAGATAAGATGCACACGAAGAGTTAAATGGTACTAGGAGGGTTAAGAGCTCAGTAACAGACAGCAAGCTTGTTGGCTCGGTGGCGCACAGGAGCTTGTGTCCTAAGGTGCCGGTGACCCCGAGTGGACAGAGTTACTGCCCTAAAGCGGTGTGAGCCGGGGGCTGAGGCAGGTGTGTCTCCATCCTGCAGGGTGGATAGATGTATGCCGTAAGGACTTTTAACTGAGGTAAAGTTTATAAGTGGTGAAATTCACAGATATTAAGGGTACAATTCGATGAGTTTTGACAAATGTGTAGACTCATGCAGCTACCACCTCAGTCCGGATGGAGAACGTCTCTGTCACTCCAGCAGATTTCCTCATGCATGCCCGTTCCAGTCAATCTCTGTCCCTGTAGGCAGCCGTTTTTCTGATTTCTTTTCACAGAGATTAATTTTGCCTGTGCTTGAATTTCATATAAAGGGAGTCATGTAACATGGGCAGTTTTATGTCTGGCTTCTTTGACCCAGCCTGATGTCTGAAATTCCTCCATTGTGTTGAGTTTATCAGTTTGTTCATTTTTATTGATGTACATCTCTGTTGTTTTCAGTTTAGGGTATTATAACTAATGCTACTATGACTATTCATGTAAACTTATTTGTGTGGATGTGTGCTTTCTTCAAGACATATCTCCTGAAGAAATATCTAGGCCTAGAACTTCTGGGTCATCAGGTAGATATTGGTTTAATTTTATAAGAAATTGCCAAACCTTTCCCCCAAGTGGTTGTACCATTTATACAGTCTTTGCCAGTGACAGGGGAGAGTTGCCATGGCAACACACATTTGCCGACATTTAGTGTTGTTTGCCTTTTTCCACTGAGCCATATAGTCCATAGTGGCAAATGATGTTAAGCACTTCCTATGTGCTTGGTAGCTATTTGTATATTTTCCTTTGTGAAGTTCACGTTCAAGCCTTTTTGCTCCTTTTACTAATGTGTTTCTTTTCATCTTAATCATTGAGTTGTGGGCGTTTTTATATAACAGCCCCCAGAATATTTTCTTCCACTTCGTGGCTTTCGTATTCCTTCGTTAGCAATGTACTTCACAGTGCATTTGTTTTAATTAAACTTTTTTTTTTAAAGGTACTCATACATTCAAAGAGTTATTAGAACTAATACAAAGAGATCCCGTGTACCTCTGTGCCCTTTGCTCAGTTTTCCCCAATGGAAATATCTTGAACAATTATTGATTGCAACCAGGCAACTGACATCCATGCAGTCAACATAGAGAATCCCTTATGTTGCCCTTCCAGTGTCCTCCACCCCCACCCCGCCCCCATTTCTGGCCCTTGCAACCCCTAGTCTGTTCTCCATTTCTGTGATTTTGTCATTTCAGCAGTGTTATAGAAAAGGAATCCTATTGTATGTGACCTTTGGGATTAGATTTTATTTTTCACTCAGCAGAATTCTTTGGAGATTCATCCAGGTTGTTGTGTGTATCAGTAGTTTGTTCTTTTGTATTACCTAGCAGTGTGCTATGGTTTGGATGTCCTATAGTTTGTACAACTATTAACCTTTCAGGGACATCTGGGTTCTATCCAGTTTTTGCCTGTTATAACTAAAGCTGCTATTAACATCTTGTACAGGTTTTTATGTAAACAGAAGTCTTCATTTCTTTGGGATAAATGCCTAAGAGTGCAATTGCTGGGTCTGTATGGTAGATACATGTTTAGTTTTATCAGAAACCGCCAAACTGTTTGCTAGAATGATTGTATTACTTCATGCATCCACCAGTAGTGTATGAGTAATCCAGTTTTGTTTTTGTTTTTACATCATCAGTATTTGGTGTTGTCCCTACTTTTTTTAATTTAGCCATTCTGATAGGTATGTGCTGATAACTTATTATGGTTTTAATTTGTATTCCTCTAATGATTAATGATGTTGAACATCTTTTCATGTGTATATTTGCCATCCATAGATCCTCTTCAGTGAAATGTCTGTTTATCTTCTGTCCATTTTCTATTTAGATTATTTGTTTTGTACAGTTAACTTTTGAGGGTTCATTATGTATTTTAGATACTAGTCCTTTTTAGATATGTGGTTTGGACATATTTTCTCCTAATCTGTGCTTGTCTTTTTATCCTCTTCACAGAGACTTTTGGAGAGCAAAGTTTTAAATTTTGGTAAGATTCAATTTGTTGTTGTTGTTGTTGTTGCTTTTAATGCATTGTACTTTTGGTGTCAGGTCTGAGACTCTTTGCCTAGCTGTAGATTTTAAGGATTTTCTCTAATATTTTTTCTAACAGTTTTCTGGTTTTACACCTAAACCCATGATCCATTTGAGTTAATCTTTATATGAAATAAGAAGGTTAGGTAGAGATTCTTTTTTTTTTTTTTTTTAATCTTCTGGATATTTGGTTGCTCTGGTGCCATTTGTTTTAAAGACTATCTTTCCTCTTTTTTTTTTTTTTTTTTTTAAGATTTACTTATTTATTTGGGAGAGAGAGTGTACGAGTGGGAGGGGCAGAGGGAGAGGGAGAGAGAATCTCAAGCAGACTCTGTGCTGAACACAGGGCTTGATTTCATGACCCCGAGATCACAACCGAAACGGAAACCAAGAGTCAGATACTTAACCAACTGTGCCTCCCAGGCACCTCTATCTTTCCTCTGTTGAATATGTTTTTCATCTTTTGTCAAAAATCAGTTGGCTATACTTGTGTTGGGGATTTTCAGGGTTCTCTATTCATTTCTTTGATTTAAAGTTCTACCTCTCTGCCAATACCGTACAGTCTTTTCCCTCCCTCCCTCCCTCCCTCTCTCCCTCCCTCCCTTCCTTCCTTCCTTCCTTCCTCTTTTGTCATTCTAACTTGATTGTAGCATGCTCCACTCTTTAGTTGAAAACTTCAAGCATAACCACTGGCTTAGGTCAGGCTATTTGTGACAATTGATTTCATCTTTAAGTCACTTAAAATTTTTACCACAATCAAACAGAACTGGAAGGCCGATAAAGGAAAATAAAAACAAACAAACTCAGAAGTCCCCAGCTCCACTCCTCCCTAAATTATTCTTCATTGAATGCTAGTTCTTAATTTATCAAATTTTATCATTTTTCCCCTTTTTTGTTTTTTTGTTACGAAGATGAGGATTTCACATCCTTATATATCCTTGCTTTCCCTCCTGTTTTCCAAATATAATTATATCAGAATTTTTAGTTAAAGTGGTGTAAAATGTTTGACTAATTTTCTGTCTAATATTTTGTAATTACATTTCCTTTCTTGTTCAAAGTATTTTGCTTTCTGCAGTTAATAATTCACTTCCTCCCACCTATTTGTCTTTGTTCCTATTACTAATTATTTTCAGACTTTCCAACTCCAAAGATTATGATTTTCCCACCCAGCCCAATGCATCAGCTTTTCTTTGTTCTTAAAGATGTTGCTCTGGGAGTCATCTGCCATCATGCTCTTGCCTGACCCACCTGTGCTCTAGGTATTCCACATAGATGTGCTCCTGGCCTTTCTCTTTGCTCCTCTCCAACATGTATCTTGTTTCCTAAATCCCACCTCTTTCTCATCCTTAATATGTACTCTAATTTTAGTAGAGTACATCTTTTAGTAGTTTCATGAGAAAGCATGTATGGGAAATATTTTTTGAGAAAAGTGTTAATATGTATTAATATGAAAATAATACGTATCTTTTCATGCTTAATTGCTAATTTGAATGTTGAACTCTGGGATACAAATATTTATTCAAAATTTGAGGCTGTTGCTCCATTGACTTCTAGCTTTGACTATGTTGTTGAGAAGTCAGATGACATTCATACTTACAGTCTTTTAATGTGAACTAGTTATTTATGACTTGAAGATTTTAGTATCTTCTCTTTATCCCCAATGCTCTGAAATTTCATAGCAGTGTAACCTGATATGGGGATTTTTAAAAAATTCATTATGCTGTGCATTTAATAGGCTCTTTAATTTGAATACTTATGTCTCTTAGTTAAGGGAATATTTTGTGTATCAATATTTTGATAATTTCCTCTTTATTTTACTCTGTTTTCTTTTTCTGGAATTCTATTACACAGTGGTTAGAATTTCTGGACTGACTGATATTCAGATTTCTTTTTATCTCCTATTAATACCATATTGTCTTGATTTACCGTAGCTATATAATAAGTCTTAAAATCAGGAACATTGATACCTCTCATTTTCTTATTCACTTTTTTTTAAAGATTTTTTTTTTTTAAATTCATTTGAGAGAGACAGAGACAGAGAACAAGCAGGGGAAGAGGCAGAGGGAGAGGGAGAAGCAGCCTACCCCCCCCCCCCCCGCCCTGAGCGGGGAGCCAGATGTGGGGCTTGATCCCAGGACCTGGAGATCATGACCTGAGCCGAAGGCAGATGCTTAACCATCTGAGCCACCCAGGTGCTCTCTTCTTCATTTTCAAAATTGTTTTAGATATTCTAGTTTCTTTGCCTTTCTATATTAATTTTAGAATAATCTTGTGTATATCTATAAGAAATGTTGCTGGTGTATTAACAAATTCCATTAACCCTATATATCTGTTTGCATAGAATTGACATCTTTACTATGTTGAGTCTTCAAATCTATGAACATTGTATATCTCTAAATATTTGTTTAGGTCCTTTGATTTCTGTGATCAGCATTTTATAATGTTCAGAATAAAGATATATTTTATAAAGTTTATACCTGAGCATTTCATTTTATTTGAAGTGATTATGAATGGTATTGTGTGTATAATTTTGGTTTCTACTTATTGGTAGTTTATAGAAATGTGATCGATTTGTGTGTTGATTTTGTATCCTACAACCTTGTTGAACTCACTTATTAATTCTAGAAGGGGTGTGTGTTTGTGTGTGTGTGTGTGTGTAGCTTCTTTGGGATTTTCTACAGACATAATCATGTCATCTACAAATAGGGACAATTTCATTTTTCCCTTCCAATATGTATGTCTTTTATTTATTTATTTTCTTCCTTATTTCAGTGGCTAGACCTTGAATAGGACTGATGAGAGCAGACATTCTTGCCTGGGTACCAAGTTCAGGGGAAAGGTATTCAGTCTTTAACTGTTGAATAAGATGTTATTAGATGTAGATTTTTGGTAGATTTTCTTTATAAAGAAAGTTCCTTTCTATTCCCAATTTGGTGAGAGTGTTTTTTTTTCTTCTTAACTTTATGAATGGGTGTTGGATTTTGTCGAATGCTTTTTCTGCTGTAGTTGATAAATCACAGATTTTTTTTTTAGCTCATTGATATGGTAAATTATGCTGATTGATTTTTCAAATTTTGAACCAGCCTTGCATACCTGGAATACATTCCACTCAATCTTGGCATATAATTCTCTTAATACATTACTGTATTTGACTTGCTAATATTTTGTTGAAGATTTTTGTGTCTAAGTTCAGTAGAGATATTGGTATATAATTGACTTTTTTGTATTATCTTTGCCAAGATTTTATATCAGGGAAAAACTAGGCTCAAAAAATGAGTTGGGACACATTTCTTTCTCTTCTGGTTTTTGGACAAGAATATGTAAAGTCGATGTTAATTCTTTAAATGTTTGATAGAATTCTTTAGTGAAACCATCTGGGTCTGGAGGTTTTTCTCAGAAGCTTTTTAATTACAAATTCAATTTCTTTAATTGGTTACAGGGCTATTCAGGCTGTAGATTTCATTTTGGCTGAATTTTTGTAGTTTATAGTTTCTCAGGAATTAGTTCACATTTCTGAGTTCTCAAATTAATGAGTTTAAAGTTACTCATTGTATTCCTTTTTTAGTGACTGCAAGATCTGTAGTGATAGCCCCTATTTCATTGCTGGTATTGATTTGTGTTTTCTCTATTTCTTTCAATCTTGCTAGAGCTTTACACTTCTTTTTCCTTGAAAAACCAGGCTTTTGATCCATTAATTTTCTCTCTTCTCTCTCTTTTTTTTTTTTTTTTTAAGAGAGAGTATGAGTGGGGAATGGGAGAGGGATAGAGAGAATCTTAAGCAGGCTCAATGCTCAGCTTCAGGCTCAATCCCATGACCCTGAGATCATGACCTGAGCCGAAATCAAGAGTGGGATGCTTAACTGACTAAGCCACCCAGGCACCCCTAAAAATTGAGCTCTTAAGTAAAAATTAGAATTTTGGAAATTTTGTATATGCCACCCTGAGCTGGACAGTTCCCATTATTTAGGGATTTTTCTGATGAGATATGGAGCTGTATTAATGTGTGATATTTTTTATATAGCATAATGATATATGTCAACATTTGGAAGAGCTACATAACTCAGCAAACCAACAAAGTCATGCAGGCATAAGAAATCCACTCAAAGTGTGAGATAAGCCAAAAGATTGTAACTTTGCCAAAATCAATAAGCCTTATCTATTGGAACTTTGGTATCCATAAGAAGTTCCTTTCCCATGTAATTTTCTTGGTCTAAAGTTAAATCTTTACCATTTAGGTACCTTTTGAGTCCCACTTTTGATGTCAATACATATGTGGCATAAATTCACTGTAAGCATATAAGCAGGGCAAGGTAAATCACCTCTGAATTTCTTTTCTTGGACTTTTCAGCCTTTTATTTAATTTGAATTGGACTTTTAGGATTATTTGAAAGAAATAGTGTGCCATGTTCAAGAAAAATGTTGGTTATTTCTGATAACTCTTCTCTCATTTTGGTTGGTCCTACTTTTTCACTACAAACCATAGAAATGACAATTTAGTCCAATTCTACTTTGAAATAAAATATTGGAGAGCTGGAAGCTTATTTCAGTTTGGAGAAGTAGGGGAATTGCTTTTATCCTTCTCTCTCTCCTTATTATTAATTTATATGCTGAAATATATTAGCATAGTGCAGGATCAAACCAGTACATAAATACAACCATTTATGTTTCTGCCATAAGCTTCACTGCAGATTAATCTCACTGAAAGCTTGAATGGTTTCTTAGGGGAAAATACTGGAAGGGTAGTTTATCCCATGAGTTCCCTTAAATATGCTGTTAATTCGCATTGATTTCGGAGAAAACAGATAAGCAGTTTGACTTCCCCCTGACTGAATGCATCATCAAGCTGTTCTCAGTACTGTTTAATGGAAACCTGAGGGCCCCTCCTGCTTTCTGGGTTTTCATATGCACAGATCCAGATGCCAAGAGAAGACTGCAGACACTACTCAGAGAAAATCCCACACTTCCTGATCAAACTTTTGAGTCCAAAATGATGACTTTATGGTGAGATCTGGGAATATATACTGGGAGCTTTTTTCTCCTTTCTCCCTTCTGGTTGTAGTGCCCTCCAGAAGACAATGGGACAGAGCCTCAGGCGAGGGGTGAAGTGTACTTGCTCATATGGTGTGCTCAGGCTCCCCTAAGTCCCTGACCAAGCTTAGCAGTCACTGCCACCCCACACCAGGCCATCCTTCACCCTCAGAGGCCTCTCCAGGGCGGCCAGGATGCTCCTACAGCCCCGCTCACCTTTCACAGGCCAGGCGCGCGTGCGCACGCACACACACACACACACACACACACACACACACACACAGAGGCTTGCACAAGTCCACTTTTAATTGGGGTGGAGACGTGCAGTAATCTAAAAACAATCTCATTTGTCATGAAGGATGGGATGGTTCTTTAACAAGCCTTCAAATGCCTTTGAAAGCCACTGTGCAGCATGAGCAGCAGTAAGAGATGTACCTGAGCCCTCACGTTTCTGTGAGACCTTGGAGCCTCGGTCCCTGGGAAGCCCGAGTCAGGCCGCCCCGGGCTCTCTGGGCACTGATGCCCCTTCAGCTCCTCGCCTGGCTGACTTGTAGACACTTTAGCCACGGGATATCCGTGGCCGTGAACCCGTCGAGGGCCCCCTCAGGCAGTGGCTTCCTGCCTCTGTCCTCTTGCCTCTTGTTGGCCAGCATCACACTTCCTGGACTGTGGCTCTCATGGCAGGGACCAGCTGTATCCCCAGTGCTGAGCCGCCAGGAGACACCCCGTGAATGCTTGGGGGGGGGGAGCGGCTTTGTGGCTGCAGAGCTGACATCAGCAACCCTGCGCTCCTGCCTGCGCCTCTTCTGTGCTGAGCTCTGTGGGGACTGGCAGGGTGGTAAGGCTCTCCTGGCCCCTGGAGGGCAGAGTGGCGACTTGCCTTCCGGTGAAACTTGCAGTCCCGCCCCATCAGACATGCTCGAGAGTATAAATATGGGAAACACGGTATATTTTGTAGTCATCATGTTCATTTTTTATCGTGTTTAAAATACATATATTTGTTCAACGGTAGCTACCTTTTGCCCTGAAATTTCTGATACTCATTTATTTTAGAAGGCAGTAGTGGAAATACATAAGGTGACATACAGAGAGGTTGGCTGATTTTTTTTTTTTTAGACCCACAGAATATGATGAGTCTGTCACTGGAAAATACTTCTAAATATTTCTGATAAGCTAGGAGAATGAAGCCTGAGAATTAGCTCTGATGATAGAGCTGCATCCTCCTCCTTCATTTCACCTGTAGCCAGCAAGGGCTTCGGTAGGTGGTCCCAGAAAGCACAGCTTGAATCAGCTTGTTCTAAAGCACGTGGTGGACTCGGTCCAAAGGGAATTATCTTAAAAGATCATCTCATCACTGAAGGGCGACCTTTCCATATTTGTATATTTAACTGTAGTAGAACATACCTGATCATATTTACATTTTTACCTCAGAAATACACTTGAAATGCACAACTGTTGCCTTTAAAAAGATTAATACTACTATTATGAGAAAGCACAACACACTGTGAGGTTGAACTCCCAGCTTCAGTAGGTATACATAATGACCTGCCAGCAGTAGGGATTTGAATGACTATATTTACCAGAAAAGGATCTTCTACCTGTATTTTTCAGAATAGGTGTTCACAAATGATGCATTATGCCCTGTGCTTTTGTTTCTCACTGGGATTTGAAAAATAAAACTTTCCATTAGTTGTGAATTCATAAGCTTGGGACATGAAAATGTTTGAATTTGATGTAAAAGAAGTTTTGAAAGGAAGATTAGTAGTTTAAACCAAAAGATTAGTCGCCTTGGGAAATTCAGCTGTCTAAAAAGCCGAGTTCAGTAATAAAAGGTCCTGCTCCAGCTGATTGCTCCATTCACGCTGCGATTCCTAATCTTTCCCGCCGGACCCTCGCCTGATCGACAGCGCTGATTACCAAGGCCTAATAGCACTCATCGTCACTTTACCAGAATGTGTGGGGCTCGTCTGCCTTAGACACCCCTTGTCTGTGGTGTACTTGGCTCCTCTGCTGTGTGGGAGTTGATTATTATTTCTCATATTCATTATCACTTTAAATGGAGGAGAAGGGTGAGGTCCCAGAACCGATCACGATTATGCTGGCTGACCTCTCTCACTGGCAGAGTCACAGAGGAGCTTGAAGCTGGACTCTCTTGCAACCAGCAGTTGATTCCTATCCATTCTACCACGAGAGAGTTTCTGGTAGTAGACCCAGGATTTCCACGATGGAGCAGATCGTTAAAATCCAGGGCAAGCTCACCCTTCTTCAGGGTAGGACACCTGGAGCCACAGGACAGGGTTCTTCTTCAGAGCTGCTTATTCCCTGGTTTCTCACAGAAGTAAATGATCTTTACTGTGGCAGGTGGGTTGTGGTCCCTTTGTAGATGAGCAGAAGATTATCTCCACGTCGGACAGGTAAAGTTAAATCCATTTACATTCTATCAAAACCTTAAAGTCCATTTATGGAAGTGACTTCTACATCATAAAATTGTGATGTTATCTTTTTTTTTTTTTAAAGCTTTTATTTATTTATTTGAGACAGAGAGAATGAGAGACAGAGAGCATGAGAGGGAAGAGGGCAGAGGGAGAAGCAGACTCCCCGCCGAGCAGGGAGCCCGATGCGGGACTCGATCCCGGGACTCCAGGATCATGACCTGAGCCGAAGGCAGTGGCTTAACCAACTGAGCCACCCACGCGCCCAATTGTGATGTTATCTTAAGAGAACATTATGTGCACTGCTCTCCTTTGAATGGCCCTGAAGTCTGTGTTATCCAGACAGACGGGACTCTCTTGTTCATAACTGATTTATGTTCTATATAAAAGTATGTGAAAATGGAAATTTCAGAGTTTTTTTGTAGGAATTCATTCCAGGGTCTTACAGTGTTCATTGTTAAGAACATAGAAGCTGTGACTTAATGTCTACTTATTTTTCCCAAGGAGAGGGAGAACTGCTGTTCGTTATTTGGGAAAACACACCTGTGCACACACACACACACGCATACATACATACATACACACACATGCACACACACCCCTCATCAAGCACCACGTAGACCATTGACTTTTCCCTAGGTCAGAGTTTGATGATCTTATTTCAGAGGTAACTCAATCATTTTTGTCTTTATGGATCTTTTCAGACTTTTCTCTGTTCCATTTAAGGTATATAAGGATCACATGCTTTTGTCAGGGTCTGTGCGGACCTGAATACTAACGCTTCTGTCTCTTTTTTTTGTCACCAAAGCCTTTGTGCTCTGTTGCTTTTATGCCCTCTGAACTTATGATCTGCATGTATTTCAGTGGTAAATAGTGCCAGGTTCAGAGCAGTAACGCTGTTATTCTGCACACTGGCTAATCTGTGTTACAATATTTGTATAATGATTGTCACGTAAGATCCCAGAGCACGGACACATTTGCCTCCCTTCCTCCTATCATAAATGTTAGTATCTGCGCTAACCACACTTCTGTGATCATTTGGATCACAGGATATTGGCTTGCCAGCTATATGAAACTACTCTTTATGAAAACTTCTTTTCCTGCTAATTCAGAGTGTGCAGCATAATTTATACAGAGTATAAGCATGTTTAGTAAACTATGAATTCTAGGAAAAATTGAATTATGGTATCATTTACATTTAAAACAGTCATACAATATATTAAATTGATGATGCTCTGTCAGTTGTAAAACCAAATTCACATCCTTGAGTGTCTATTTTGAAGCTTTTTTCTTTTTTTAAAAATTTTTTTAAAATTTAAAAATTTTTTTTATTTTTTTAATTTTTTTAAAGATTTTATTTAATTGACAGAGAGAGACGCACACAGCGAGAGAGGGAACACAAGCAGGGGGAGTGGGAGAGGGAGAAGCAGACTCCCCGCTGTGCAGTAAGCCTGATGCGGGGCTCGATCCCAGGACCCTGGGATCATGACCTGAGCCGAAGGCAGACGCTTAACCGACTGAGCCACCCAGGCGCCCCGAAGCTTTTTTCTTTTAAAAGATATATTTTTTATGACTCATTTTTGTAGGACTCTGGAGCGATATGAAGTGGCGTTTCTTTCTCCATCGTTAAATATGGTGCAAGCGGCAGGGCACTAATACAGCCTGGAGCTCAGTCAACCCCAAGGTGTTAAAGCTATAGTCGTCACTTCAGCCTTATGAGGCCATGAGAGTGGACAGTTTTAGATGAAGTATGTAGCAAAGAGGGACATCGGACACGCTGTCACTGCTGGCAGTCAGCCTGAGGATGCCCTTGTAGCGTGGCTCAGAGTGGGTGGTGTGCAGTAGCACCTTGGGATGGGACGAGGATCGACTGCCTTCCTGTCTTGCAGTCACAAATTTCGGTCACAGTGCCTGATACTTTGCCATCTCTTCCTGCATCAGATGTAGCCGTAGCCTCTTATGCGACAGCAGCTGTGACTTATTCATTGCATTCCTAGCACTAATAACTAAATCACTGTGTGTGTGTGTTGAACAGAAAATCGTGCAAGTCAGAGACCTAAGAATCCTTCTTGACACCTCTCTTTCCCTCAGTCCCATATTCAGTCCATCAATAATTTTCTTTTTTGCTACCTAAATATTGTTTTAAAGCCACCCATTTCTCTCCGTCTCTACCACTACAACCGTTGCTGTTACCTTGGCCCAAACCACTGCCACCTTTAAGAGCATTTGCCTGGATCACCGCAGTGGCCCTAACTGGTTTAATCCCACTGCTCGGGCCCATCTTAATTCCTTCCCCATGGTGTGGCCAGATGAGCTTTTAACAGCACAGCCTCTTCAAAGGCTGTCTGCTGTCCTTCCATAATAATGGCTAATCATCATTATCACCATAACACTGGCAGTACTTTGACCAAGGCCAGTGAATAGGGTATCATATAATTTATCATTCACACAAGGACACTTTTGAATGTGAATAGGCACCACTGAAAATCACACAGCGATGACATGGAAACACAAAGGATGTTCGCTTGCCTTGCCTGCAACACCCTGTGAGGCCTAGACCTTGTTCACCCTGCTCCCATTCACTCTTCTATGTGCCCATAGATCTGCTTGTTTTTCAGTCTTTTGTACTTGCCAGGGTTACTCACCATGTTTGCTACCACCACAGGGCCTTTGCAGATGACACTACTTGAGTTTTTGAATCCTACTGATCTTTTAGCTTCTGCATGGCATCTCATTGACTAGGCTAAGCCTTTTTTTTTAATAGGCTCTTACCACATTCACAAATGCAATTTAACATTTAATTATTTGAATGAATACTAGTAAGAGATTGGCAATATTCTATTATCAATATACCAGTAGTAGAATGCAGTGGTCAACACAATGGCAAAATAAACTCTATACAGTTGGCCCTTGAACAACGTGGTTTTGAACTGTGTAGACCCACTTATACATGGGTTTTTTGTAGTACAGTACTATAAATATATTTTCTCTTCCATATGATTTTCTTAGCATCTCTTTTCTCTAGCTTCCTATATTGTAAAAATACAGTATATAATACATATAATATACAAAATATGTGTTAATCGACTGTTTATATTATTGGTAAGGCTTCTGGTCAACAGTAGGCTATTAGTAGTTAAGTTTTTGGGGAGTCAAAAGTTGTATGTGGATTTTTGACTGTGGGGGGTTTGGTGCCCCTAACCCCTGTGTGTTCAAGGGTCAGCTGAATATTTAAGTTCTATATATTGGGGCGCCTGGGTTGCTCAGCTGGTTGAGCATCCACCTCTTGATTTAGGCTTGGGTCATGATCTCAGGGTCATATGATCGAGCTCTGCGTTGGGCTTCACGTTCAGCATGGAGTCTGCTTGAGTTTCTCTTATTCTGCCCCTTCCCTGCTAGCGTGTGCACATGCATTGTCTCTTTCTTTCTCTCTCTTTCAAATAATCTTAAAAAATTAAATTGTATATATTAAGTACAAAAAACCCGAGCTACATGTACTCCAACTTAATGTAAAAATACAGTTAATATGCTATTAACAGCATACTGTTAATATGCTATTTGATGCTTAATTTGTTAAAAATACAGTAATTTAAAAGCCCAGCTTAGTAATTCCACAAATTTATCCAAAACGTGAAGTTAAGATATGGGTTCTTGAGAAGATTTCCTTAAGGAGAAACGCATGGTATTTAGAGTCATAATATATAGAATTCAGGGATTCTGTAACAGATTATCTGAGTTTTAAATGGTGATTTCACACTCACTGGGTGGCCTTGAGCAAGTTACTTAGTTTCTTTGGGTCTCCCTTTACCCATCTGGAATATAATAAGGAAGGAATATAATAAGGACTATAATAGTGACATTTGTCTCATAGGGCTTTTGTGAAAATTAAATGAGGTAGTGCGTACAAAGCGCTTAGCACAGTTTCCAGCACATAATAAATACTCAATGAATACCAGCCATTGCTGTTATCTGTGTTGTTGTTATTCTGTTTATTTGTTCAGCAAATATTTTATTCAGTATCTACTTTGCCTCTGGCATTGTTCTAGGTTCTGGGATTCAGAAGTAGTCACTAAGAGGGCATAGAATGCGTTGGTATAATCCATAAGTACTCTCATTTAGAGATCTTGTAGGTGCCATGACTGGGACAAATGTCATGGTTTGTTGGGGCATGTTGGTAGGGAGAGGTTTTGTCAGCTGGAAGGATGAGAGCGAGTCTGCTCACACAGAACTGGGGGTGTATGGGGGGTGGGAAGGAGCACCTGGCAAGGCCCGAAAGGGCTCAGCCTGGTTCAGAGTTAGAGTGTTCATGTGTGAGTAGAGAGGGTCGGGGGCCTGAGAGAGGCAGGTGTGCCAGGGGGATTGTGTTTGAAAGTGAGGAGCTAGAATTCTGTTTATTTTAGTGATGAAGAAACAGAAACCCACATGCCCTAATCAGGGTCATGTAGAAAATTAGTGATGGGGCCGGAACTAGAAGCTAAGTGTCCTGTGTTCATATTTATGTATTTTTAACTATTGAAGTGTACATACAGAAATTGCACAAATCTTACATAGAATAATTTTCCATGAATTTTCACAAAATGAAGTGCCCCTGTGTAATCACATCGGGAAATAGGTCCTGGTCTGCTCGCCATAAGCTGCCCTGTTACACCCCTATACCGTCCCTGTCCCCCTGAGGTAACATCTATCCTGACCTCTAAGAGCACAGATTAGCTTTGCCTGGTTTTGAATTTTCATGAACTTTTGGATAGAAGCATATGCTATAAACTTCTTTCGGTCTGGCTTCTTTCACTCCACATGTGTCTGTGAGATTCATAGGGGGGGCCAAGAGTTGTTGCATTCCCATTGCTGTGTAGGATTTTGTTGTATAAATACACACAGGTTTCCAGTTTTATAGCCCCGTGTGTGTGTGTGTGTGTGTGTGTGTGTGAGAGAGAGAGAGAGAGAGAGAGGTGGAAGCTGGATGGTGCTTCCTGTCATTTATGTACGCATGTTACTCTTGCTTATCCTAGTTACTTTTTTTTTTTTTTTTTAACCGACTGAAGGTTACATGAAGAAATTTCTTTTAGAGCCTCTGTGTAGACCCTTGGTTGATACTGTGAAAATATAATGCCTAGTTAAAACCATGGCTTGCATGACCAGAGATTGCCCAGTACGCCTCTTTGTTTAACAGGTATTAATCATAAATAGAAATAACTGCAATGAACTTGTCAGATGTTTTTAAATGGTGCTGATCATTGAGCTTTCTGCCTTCTGAAATATCATCTAGGGTATTACATGTTTCTAAGGGGTTGAGGATTATTGGCTCCTTAATTGGGCCAAATAGCCATCATTTATACTTTTTAAAATTAGGTCTGTTTAAATAAGTGATTGATTAATTGGATGAATGCCATTTTCATGTTTACTTCATTCACTTTTTTTTCTTTCTCTCTTGCTCTCTTTTTTTTTGATATTTCAGATGATGTTGTGCCATATTTTAAAACGGAGCCAGGCCTACCGCAGATTCACCTGGAAGGCAACCGCCTTGTTCTCACTTGCCTTGCTGAAGGGAGCTGGCCTTTGGAGTTCAAGTGGATGCACAATGACCGTGAGCTCACCACCTACACCAGCGAATATAAGTAATTGATTGCTTGAAAATAAGATTCCATTTCAAGTTGATGTGTTTAGAATATTTGCCTTATTGACCATAATAGCACAAAGGGTGAAAATATTTGATTGAATTTCTAATGCATTAGGATTAAAGGAATAGAGTTAATTAGAATGTGATTTAATATTCTGATCTACATTGTATTTACACCTAGGAAGTCTATCATTATATTTGTAAAAGGAAGCCCATTAGTGAAATTACCAGACTAAAAAAAGCTATAGTTACGGAGGAATGCAAGTAACAGCTTTAGCACGATATATTTGCTGTCTTGTGGCAACAGCCCCACCCACCAGTATTGTTCGTATTTAACAAGCATGAATGTTTAAACAGAGATCTTTAAATCAGTAGCTTCTGGAGCTCTGAGCAGTCAACAGAAAATTTACCCGGCTAACTTTTAGAGTCAGGATGGGAGAAGATGAGGCTTTGGGGGAGGGACATGAGCAGAGTCTCTTGTTCCAGCAGCAAAAAAGGATGTTTACTGAACTCCTGCATGTGCTAGGTTTGGGGTGCAGGAGTGAGCATGATGCTCTGAGGCAGAGGGGAGGCTGAGATGAGGTCACACCTGAGCTGTGGCTTCTCCCAGGACCAGTGGTACCCGCTTGTAAACCTCCTGGTCTCCCTGCAGTACTCAGGTCTTTTCAGGTTTAAATCTGTTTAGCTTCTGTTTCTATGTGAGGGTTATTATAACAGATGCTGTAGTTCTGAGTAGGACAGAGAATTAGTGACTGCCTAAAAAGTCCAAGAGGTCCCCAAATCAGCAATGTCATGCTCTTATTTAATGGAAATTAGAGAATTGGTTGTCCAGAGGTATTTTAAATAGAGTAATGGGCTTCTGAACATGGGGCATAGCCATCACTCACTCACTTTGGAAGTCAGAAGTTAGGGGCATCTGGCTGGCTCAGTCGGAAGAACACACAACTCTTGATCTCAGGGTTGTGAGTTTGAGCCCCATGTTGGATGTAGAGATTACTCAAATAAATCTTAAAAATTTTTAAAAAATAGTCAGAGGTTATAATATGATGGTCCATGAACCACATCCAGCCTGCCCAGAATGTGGTATGTGTGTATGTACTTAAAAAATCAGTTGAAAATACATGTGGATATACACACAGAATATATTTCTTAATTGCTTGCCAGCATTTAACAATTGTAAGATTTCATATAAAAATGCACTTTCTGGTCCCTCTTGACCAGTCAGAAGGCCTAGCCACCTGGCTCTGCCGCCCCACACAGAAGAACCGTGTTTTGCTCAGTTACCTTATCCACCTGCTCTTTGTAGACATAGAAATTTGTGACCACCTCTTTCATTATTAGGCCTATACTGTCAGAGTATCTGCTGTTGTAGGAGCAATTTATCATAATAGTGTAAGATCATGTTGACATCAACAGACCCAGGTTTGAATCCCAGCTCACTCCCAATTAGCATCAGCAATGTAACTTCAGGCAAGCCACCAATACCTGCAAAATGGGGGTGATCATACCTCATTTGTGGTGGTGTGAGCATTAAAAGGCTCTAATGTAGGTAAAATGGTGTATTTTCTGGCCCACAAGCAATCAGCTAATAAATCCTAGTTGACATTCTGTATTATTATAATGAGGTGTTAGGGTACTTGGTTTTGTAGGAGGGGCATAAGAAAGGAAAAGACAAGCAAGCTTAGAAATGAGAACCACGTGTGAGTAGTGGGCTTTAACAGCCAGTACCTTGAATCCAGATATTTCTGTTCAACTTCTGTGTGTGACTTTGGACAAGTGACCTAACCAGTTTGATTTTGATTTTCTCATCTGTAAAATGGGTGTGATATAACCCACCTCAGAGATTTCTCATAAAAATGAAGTGACATAATGTTTTGTATGCCCCAGGAAGAAAGGAATGAAGTTTCAGAAGACTCCAGATTATCCTTCCCTACAAAAAGTAGTAGTGTGGATGATCTATAATGATGGTCTTCAAATTGGGGAACATGGCCATGGATAGTGGCAAAGGAATTTCTTTTTAGATGTTCAGTTTCCATATGTGTGTTTTCTGAGGTTGAGCTGACCGAGAACATGCCTCTGTGTGGGCACCTTCCCCTGCCCCTCTTTGTGCTCTTTCTCCCAGTTCACAGAAGGAAGACTCACTCTCCCTGAGTCCTCTTACGGAACTGCTTCTCAAGAATGCAAGACAAGTGCATAGTTCAGAATATTCGGCTAGAACAAAGTGTTGGGCTCTTTTAAACAACCCCAGAAGAACTTCTTGCCTTTCACATATTCCCTTTAGGGGAAAATAGGACACTAGAAATGGGATATTTTGATCAATTTTGGGTTTTTAAAAATTCAGATACGTTGTATAGTTAGGCAGCAAGAGCTATACCAATTTTAACATCCTCACCTTTTGCATTCTCCAGCTGTTACCAAAGGATATATTGTGCCTCAAGGAACGTGTAATGAGAGCAAAGCAAAGAGTGTGCAAGATAGATCCATGGCAGACAAGGGCATCTTGTTTTATATAGGTGGCAAACCCACAGCCGCACCCTGGGGCTTGTCCACTTATACAGAGCAGGAGTAGAGTATTCAGGATTTGTTAGAAAGAAGAATGAAGTCAAGAAATACTCTTTTATGAAGCATGTTCTTTCTGCATTTTACCCTCCTCTGAGATGAGAAGAGTGTGGTGAGGCCTCAGTTGGAGATATCAGGGAGGAGGAGGTAGAAAGTGTTGTTTACTTCGATCAGATCCATGTTCTATCTTGATATAGAAGGGACATGCACAAGAGGAAAGTTAGGGCTTTGTATTTTTCTCAAACATTTACTCAGAAGACACTTTGATTAACTTTTGCAAAGAAGATTATTTGATACTCTAAATCCATATCCATTTTTTATTACTTTCCTGTGTTTTGCTTGCTGCTATGCTTCAACCTCTTCTCTACTTGTTTATTTGCTTGTTCCATGTACTCATTGGATTTAAATGAACACAAATGGCACAAATATGTTGTCAATACCTTCTCTTTGTTGTTAATTTCTATCCAATTCTGTTTATTCTAGTGGTAAATAACTTCCCATTCAATGAAATGTAATTAAAAAAAAAGCCACTTTCCTGTCATTAAGAGACATTTTCTTTTTAAATTTTAAAGGCTTAATAATTATATTTCAGCATTAACACATATATGTTGTTTTGATTAACTATAATAATTGCAATGAACATGTAATACAGAAGAATTTTTATAAGCACTTAGAATCTTTTGATCAAAGGATATCCTTTTTAAGTTGCCGTTGATATGTGTATTTTTACTTCAGATAAGTATGTTGGATAATCAATAAGTATCTTTCAGGCATAAAAATATGTTACATTAGAATAAAATTCTATGGGGTAAATAGATTTACAACTCAAGTTCAAAGAGTAAAAAGGAACGGTATGAAGGTTGTATCTGTTAAAGAGTTCATTAATAAAAAATGGATAATGTGCTGGGGCGCCTGGGTGGCTCAGTCGTTAAGCATCTGCCTTCGGCTCAGGTCATGATCCCAGGGTCCTGGGATCGAGTCCCGCATCGGGCTCCCTGCTCTGCGGGGAGCCTGCTTCTCCCTCTGCCTCTGCCTCTCTCTCTCTATCTCTCATGAATAAATAAATAAAATCTTAAAAAAAAAAAAGAATCCTTGTTAGAGAGGGGCGCCTGGGTGGCTCAGTCATTAAGCGTCTGCCTTCGGCTCAGGTCATGATCCCAGGGTCCTGGGATCGAGCCCCGCATCGGGCTCCCTGCTTGGTGGGAAGCCTGCTTCTCCTTCTCCCACTCCCTCTGCTTGTGTTCCCTCTTTCGCTGTGTCTCTCTCTGTCAAATAAATAAATAAAATCTTAAAAAAAAATGGATAATGTGGATTTCAAAATCTTTAGATTCCGTTGGACACATGTAAAACAGCAGTGTAACAGTTTTGTTTTAAAATGCTAAATCAAGGACGCCTGGGTGGCTCAGTCGGTTTAGCTTCTGCCCTCGGCTCAGGTCATGATCCTAGGGTCCTAGGATCAAGCCCCACATCTGGCTCCTTCCTCAGCAGGGAGCCTGCTTCTCCCTCACTCCCCCTGCCTGTGTTCTCTCTCTGACAAATAAATAAAACCTTAAAAAAAAAAAATGCTAACTCAGGGGTGCTTGGGTGGCTGAGTCAATTGAGCGGCTAACTCTTGGTTTCAGCTCAGGTCGTGATCTCAGGGTCCTGGAATCGAGCCCTGCATGGGGTGCCTGGGTGGCTCTGTGCTTAGCGGGGAGTCTGCTCGTGGATTCTCTCTCTCTCCCTTTACCTCTCTCTCTCTTTCACACACACACATAAATAAATAAATCTTTAAAAAAATGCTAAATCATACACCATGCCATTATTATATAGGCAACTATTTAGACTTAATGATGAAACGGTTTTATTGTCCATTTTAAAATATGCAAGGAAGATGCAGCTTTTTTGTGTTGCTCTTTGCACTAACAGATTTACCTGTTAATTTGGCACACTCTGGATAATCCACAGGAAGACAAAGCATTGTGGGTCACTAAGCAAGATTGCAGGGGCGGCTCATTATATATGGACCATTAAAATGAGATACATGCTTCATTCCCATTTCTTTAGAAACTTAGAAGAAATGGGTTATTCTAAAGCAAGAGTGGTTTGGGGTAGATGTGATAAATTATATTCTGTTCACTGAGGGCTTCAGACACTGAGATGGGTTATCAGGGATCCATTGTATTTTGTCATCATTTTTTTTAGATATAAAACCTGTCCAAAAATCTCATGCTATTTTTTTCAAATTACTCTTTCATCTACTTCCTTCCAATAAGCACCTTCAGCTGTCATATATTAACCTTCACGAGACCATTCTCAGTCTCAAATTGAAAGACATGGCTACTTTATGAAAATGGTAGCTGTTTTCTCCCTGAAATGGAGTCTCTCTACCCTCACCCCCACTTTGGTGTCAGTAGAAAATACTAATCCTATAAAGGGCACATAATATAAACTCAGCTTTTCTAGTTTTGACCAAAAATAGCATTTTCTTTGCTGCTTGTGTTGCAAACTGCACAATGAATTTCAGTGAGTTTCCGATGTTTTTCATATTGATGCATTGTGCATATTTAGGTACAGGTGACTGTATTGGGAAAATTGTAGTAGTTTAGCAATTAAACCAAGTTTACATAGCTGTCATAGGCAGATTTATCTTTTTTTCCTCCAGAAAATATTTTCAATTATTTTCTACTTTGAGATAAAAAATTATATTCAAATAAGAATAGATAGATATCTAAGCCAATAATTTCTTAGTGGTAGGCATGATATTCATTGTTATAACAGGAGGGATAATTGGATACTGTGAACTGCTAAAAATCTTATTGTCTCCTTATGTGACCTGTCTCTGTGGTTCAATTTCTGTGACAGTATCAACAATAGAAGTTTGATGGATAATAATTCTTTTTTTTTTTTTTTTCCAGTAAGAAAATAGGAATGGTTAAGGAAAAAGTAACTTTTTCTTATGTCTTATAGAAAGATGAAAAAATTCACAATATCAATAAAAATTATTAAATACCTGGGAATAACCTTTATAAGAACCTACATGAAGTGGAAAACCTCACTAAGAGATATAAAAGAGAATCCTAGATAGGAAATCTAAACAACCATGAAACCAGACAAGTATATGAAACAGTTGTGTTTAAGACATTGGACATCAGGCAGCCAAAGGTGGTGATGCCTGAGAAACAGAAAATCAGTGGGCCCTCTGATTGTCCCAGCTTTAATGCCATGTGAGAATTTCCAGGCTATGGCCCAGACACAGGGTTGCACATGTGTCTGGAGGACCCCTGAGTTTAGGAGAATGGAGAATCCAGAGAGATCAAGGCAGAGTACCAGGGAAAGAGGAGTAGAGTTCTGCAGAGGTTCTATGTTAAGTATTAGGCAGAATATTCATCAGCACATTCATGTGAGGAGAGTCACCAAGGCCCAGGAAAAGACTGCCCAGAAATGATGGTAGTTCTTCCCATGCTTACCACACAGGGCTGGGTGGGGGGCCTATTCTCACCAGCCATACCAAAAATCCTCATAATTTATGGGATTATTGGATAGAGGATACAGAATTATCATGGGTCTGTAATGAGAATTATTAACCCTTGACCAAATGCAGCTCTGATCCTAAGGTTTTATAAACAAGACCAGAAAGGATCAGATGACTTTCAAGTATTTTTGAAGCATTGGAGGGGTGCCTGGGTGGCTCAGTCATTAAGTGTCTGCCTTCAGCTCAGGTCATGATCCCCGGGTCTTGGCTTCGAGCCCCATATCAGGCTCCCTGCTCAACGGGAAGCCCGCTTCCCCCTCTCCCACTCCCCCTGCTTGTGTTCCTTCTCTCGCCGTCTTTCTCTCTGTAAAATAAATAAATAAAAATCTTTAATTAAAAAAAAATTGAAGCATCGGGGAGCAAAACTCAAGAATATTTATAGCAATACAACAATATCCAGCACCAAACAGGGTAAAATTCACAATGTCTAGAATTGAATCAAAGATTATCAGGCACATAAAGAGGAAGAACAGTATGACCCATAAGGAGGAGAGAGATCAATCTATTAACCTCTCAAGCCAAAACTGACACAGGTGTTAGAAGTAGCAGAGAAAGATATTGAAACATCATAAATGTATTCCATGTGATCAAAGCTAAATACATACATGAAAGATATTAAAAGGCAGAAATCAAACTTCTGAGGATGAACTCTATAATGTCCGAGATGAAAAACATATTGGATGGGGTATCAGCAGATTAGACATGGCAGAAGAAAATGTTAGTAAACTTAAAGGTATAGCAATAGAACTATCCACAATGAAAGGCAGATAGAGAAAAAGGGGGGGATCAAACCCAATGAAATGAGCATTAATAAGTTACAGGACAACTTCAGCTGGCCTAATGTATATGTGATTGGAATCCCAAAGGAGGCAGGGGCAGAAAAATATTTGAAGGAATAATATTGAAAATGTTCAACATTTAATGAAAACTACAAACCCACCAATGCAAGAAGCTCAGCAGATCCCAATAGTGGATTTGCTGGCCAATGCAGTAAGGGAAACAAATACAGAAGAAATAAAAGAGATCTTGATTGTAAGAGAAGATATAAAAATGTCTTTTTTTGAGGGCGACATGATCGTTGATGTAGAAAATGTGACCTCTATTAAAAAGCTGCTAAAACTAATAAGTGGACTTAGTGTTATGGGATACAAGATCAGTAGTTAAAAATCTTAAGCCCCTGAGACAAAGCATCTAATTATGCATTATTGCTAAGCTGTGGGAAAGACTCCTCTACTTGTCTTTTGTTTTGTTTTGTTTTTAATCTGCTCTGCCCCTACTCACCAAAAGGAAAGGTCTATTGAATTGAGAACTCTTTTGTTAGGTGACATATAACCAGTTGGTTTCTTCATCATCCCACTGAACTGAGTGTGACTCCCGCCTGTGTCTTCCCATAAATGGCTTAGTTCTCCAAGTTGTTTGGCTTCAGTTTTCTTGACTTGGTTTATAGTCACTCTTCTGCTTGTTACCTCTCCATTCGTCCTGTCCTCTTTGAACTGCCCAGCCCACAATAATAACAGTTATATTTGGCTCAAGTGGACTAGTCTTGCACATTTTGGCTAAAATAATTAGAATCTCTTATAGTCCTACACTGCTTAAGGCTCTAGGTCCTTTTATCTTTTTCTTAATACATTTCACTCTGGATTTTTCATTTCAGTATTTTGTTTGTAAAGAAAGCTGTAGACTGATTCCACTTTTGATTATTATTGTTTTTTAATTTCATGTAGGAAATTTATAAAAATAACATTGAAAGCCTAATGATTTATCATCACATCTCCAAAAGAAGAATCAAAGTAGTTCCAAGAAGGGTATAAATGGATTACAGGGGTTTTTGTTGTTGTAGTTGTTGTTGTTTTCCTTAACCATTTTTTTTTTTTCACTTTGATTATAATATTGGGCTCTGGGCCAAGATATGAAGGTTTATTATAGAACTTGGTTGTTTATTTTCATGCAAAATAGATATTTTATACCAGTATAAAAAGTTAGAGTTGTGAAGAATAGTTCTACCTGGAGTGGCATAAAATGGATGGAGGATACCTATTCAAAGAAAAAAAAAGCCTTAGGTCTAATTTTAATGGGCATGAAGATTCTCTCTTGGAATTGAATTATATTGCCTGACCTGAGAGGGGGAATTGCAGATGTGCCATCATTATTCAGAACCAGCATAGATCTCTGTAGACCTGTGTCCTTAGTCATAGTATCTCACTGCTGCTGGAAGAACTGCTCCACAGTAATTTGTCTGCACCCAGGCAGTATTTTACCAGACATTTTCTCAAATTTTAGTGTTTCATGTTCAGGAAAATTCATAACAGGTTAATTTATCCCAGTTTTGGAGGGACTGTTATTGCCTAGTGATTCTTTGTGGTTTACCAGGAAGCCACGATTTTTAAAAGAGAGATGATTTGGAGAGGCATTATTTGGGTTTTTCTGTGACCATGGTGAGCACCTGGTAAGTTCAGAAGCTTTTTCAGCTGAAATTATTTTGGCTGTGTCCTGTAGTGTAGACATGTGGGGAATTCTAGACAAGCCACAGAAACAAACTCTTACTGAAATGGAACAGGAAGTTGTAGTATGGACGTTGGGTTGCCCTTACAATTAGTCTCCAGGCAGGCTGGAGATTGGGCAGGAACAGAATGAGGTGAGCCCGCTAGAGCCAATCAGCCCAGGAGCCAGTCCTGTGAGAGTCCTGCTCCTAGTTCACCTGGAGCCTGGATGCTGTTGTTTGCCACTGCCCCCCTGGGCCCGGGCTCTACTGCACCTGGGAACCACTGCTGTCAGATGAATGCTCCTTCAGCCCCATTCCTGTGCATCACCAGCCTCAGATCAAAAGTCCAGAGTACGTGTGGCCAGTGGTCACACATTGCCTCCTACCTGTGTCCAGGGGTCTGCCTCCACCGAGACTCAGAGTGGAAAATTCTCCGAACACAGGAAAATGCTATAGATCCCAGGTAGACAAAAAAATGTCAAATGTTCACTCCAGGCAGGGCTAGTCAAGCAGCTACTTATGGGCTGAAATAGAGCTAAAGTTGCTTGCTAGAGAAACTCTGGGCTGGTTCTTGTGGTCCATCCTGAGAGGCAATTCAGAACTGAGGTATTCTCTTACTTAGCAGGAATGGACATTTAAACCCTTGGTTTTGCTGTGATTTTGTGTTTGATTTTCTTTAATTTGCTGTTCCTGATAATGAACTAGCCCTGGAATATGTTCTGTTGGTCTAGTAGAATTCTGCCTTTATACAGTGAATACAAACATTCCCTGCTGTGTTTATTTGAAATAGGAGCAGGCATTTTCTATATTTTAGTGGCATATGGTGCTAAGATTTTATCATACTTTCTTATAAAGAGCCAGGAAGCTTTCTCTGCTTAAAAATGTGTGTTTATAAACAATAGGCTTGCAGTGAATATTCCCATCTGTTAGGTGAACATAATTTGTGTAGGAATTCCTATAATAGGTGGAGTACTTCGCAACTTTTTTGTATATTTTTTCCCTGGCGAGACATTAGACTAAAGAGATGGTACAAAACAGCATATGCCTAATATTCAATTTTGTATCTGCTCCTCCCTGTGGTTTGAAAACACTGCTATTTTTGTGCGTTAGTACATAGGATTACTATAGAAATTCATAAGAATTTAAAATCTACTTAGGATACTGCAAAAAAAAAAGGAAAATGGAATGGATAACAATTATATAAATTTGGAAATGTTGCAATGATGAAGCTGTTCATGTAGTTTTTCAAATATGTCCTCCCATAACTTGTGTTATTTCGTTTCCAAAAACTTTTTTGACTTCATTTTAACTTAATTTCAAAACTCCTCCTTATTATAATAACAGTATCTGACAGTTAAAGCTGCTCATCCTTCTAGTCTTGATTTGTAATTTAAATAAATGGCATTGACTTTTTGTGTTTGGTTTGATATTATTCTTATTATCCACACTAATTAATTTTTTGTTTGAGATGATCCATTCCTCAGAATAGAGTAAAATTTTGAAGATTAAAACTCAGCAATAATTTTCATAAAAGATTTTATTAATCTTGTCATGGGAATACCAAGATGGTTATCAGAGGGAAAACATACTTTGATTAATATTTGCTTAGTGCTGAATTACCTATATTGTCCAAATGTTTTATTCACTTAAAAATTATGCCTTTAAGTTCCTTTCTCAGGTTGATGAACTGGACATAGTTGAGTAAAAGGATGAGCAATCAGTTGAATATTAACGATTTCAAGCTATGTTTAGGAACTGAGCTAATAAAGCATACTGTTCATGGTGCTTTTTACCTGATTTTTTTTTTTTTAAAGATTTTATTTGTCAGAGAGACAGAACACAAGCAGGGGGAGAGGCAGGCAGAGGGAGAAGCAGGCTCCCCACCGAGCAAGGAGCCTGATGTGGGACTCGATCCCAGGACTGTGGGATAGTGACCTGAGCCGAAGGCAGCAGCTTAACCGACTGAGCCACCCAGGCGTCTCTTTCTACCCGATTTTTAAAAGTTTCTCTGATTATCCTTTTGAGAAGTATTTTTAAATTGAAGATAACTATTAACATCTTTGTAATAAAGGATAACGTCGCTGAGTTTTCTCTTTTTTGAGAAATAGGCTACCATTCGATTTGGTGTTAGCTCTCTTTTTCTTTCTTGTGGTAGGCAACTTCCTATTTGTAAAAAGTATTCAGGACTCAGCCTTATTCTTTTTTTTTTTTTTTTTAAGATTTATTTATTTATTTGAGAGAGCGAGAATGAGAGAGAGTACATGAGAGGGGGGAGGGTCAGAGGGAGAAGCAGGCTCCCCGCCGAGCAGGGAGCCCGATGCGAGACTCGATCCCGGGACTGCAGGACCATGACCTGAGCCGAAGGCAGTCGCTTAACCAACTGAGCCACCCAGGCGCCCTCAGCTTTATTCTTGATTTGTTTTTGAACATGGCCTAGAAACCAATTAATGTACTCTCTTAGGTATCGTGAAAGGTTTGGGCTCTGGAGCTTTAAAACTCACTTCAAGTGGTCCTTGGTTATAAATCATACTTGCTTATGGATTTCAAAACATCCTAAGTTATAAAACTAATAGTAAACCCTAAAGCAGGGCTTTTATGGGATCTGTATCTTCTAACTACCTTTTTTTCTTCTGTAAAATGTTACTGAAGTTTTTAGAAAGGCATTGATTTGAAGGATGTGATTACTTACAGTCACAGCAGTGGAAAATACCAATGAAATCACCTTTCAGTTACCCAGAATGTTTTTAAAGTTATGTCAGGCCATATGCAGAGAAGGAAGCGAGGGAAGTGTATGAATTGTGTTGGGGGTTCTACAACAGTGAGTGCAGAGGGCATTTGTCACCGGGTCGTTGCTGTCTTTGCCTCGATGACACCTGTATCTCATCCTGAAAGTGTTGTTGGAATTTTTAGGGAGAGTAACATGACACATTATGTAAAGATTGTTGCCAGTTCTAGAAATAACTTTTAGAGATTCTAAGAGAGAGAATTGTAAACACTTCTTGTTGAAATGTCTAGTTTAAGTGTAATGACCTATAGCTATTTTACATTTGTCATTTTTTCAACTAGTTGTGAGTGTTCTCTTTTCCATGCATGGCAGTGTGCCTGGCGCCAGGGGTAGAGTGATGAGCAAGGCAGGTCTAGAACCTAGCTTCATGTACTACTGAAAGCCTCACTGGGGAGACAGACATCGATTATGTAATCTCACAGATAAATTGCAGTTGGGGTGAGCATGTTGACAGAGAAGAATTACATAGACATTAGTTTACCAAAAATAAAATATTTGTTGAGCACTTGTGAAATGAGATGCCAGAGCTGCTCCTAGATATAGAAGCATTAACACTTCTTTTTGGTATTTGGCAGGTATATTATCCCGTCTTTACAGAGGCTGGATGCTGGGTTTTACCGCTGTGTGGTGCGAAACCGGATGGGAGCTCTCTTGCAGAGAAGATCAGAAGTTCACGTCGCATGTATGTGTGCATTGGAAAAGTCTCCAGTGATGAATAACAGAAACAAAATGTCTGTGGGGAATGCTGATCAGAATCACTTTTAACCATTGTAGGAATTGAGATTCTGTCTTGGATTCTCTTTGGAATCCAACCTTTGCTAAAGGTTTTGGGAGATAACTAAATAGCCAGTGGGGCTGGTCTGATGGTGGTGACAGGGTTAATGAGGTAAATGCCAGTCCTGGCCACTCAGTAGTCAGGGCCTCTGTCAGGCCCTGTGGAAGACAGAAAACAAAATTTAACAAGATGCCTTCTCTTTTATGATTAGCTGCTCTTAGCATTTATGATACTCAGGTTCAAATGTTTTTAAAGTAAAAAATTAAACCCAGTTAGGAAAAATTTTGTCAGTTCCTAATTACTTCTTTCCAGTGATTTGTTTAGAAATCCTTTAGCTACACAATAAAAACTAGGTGGATAGTAATGTCCTAGATGGGCTTACTGTTAGTTACTTGATGAGTTCTCTGTGGGGCAGACCCATTTTGGAGTAAAAGTAACTGGAGGAGATATCAGAACGCAGAGTTTGCCTTTGATGTCGTTTTTAGCAGGAATTGGGGAGACCAGCTGGCTGACGTAAAGCATTTAATACTTTTGTAGTCCAAAATCTGTGAAGGGTCAAGTCCATCTAAAATGGCCTATCTGCTTTATTACGTTTTGAATTTACTACCAAAATGTCTCTTCATTTAAAAGAAAGCAGAAGGTGTTTATGAAGCTTTAAGTTACTAGGTTATGACAGATTTGAGAGAATTCCAGAGAGCTCTTAAATTGGGCTGTCACCCAGCGATGACAGTGTTTTATTTGTTTTTTTGACCACGGGTAAGGCCTATAGTTTTCAGCATTACTATATCAAACAGAATAATTGCTCATTACTCTACTATTCTTTAATTACTAGTGACTGAGTGAGGTGCTGATCCTGTACATGTTTAGTTATGTTTTTAATTAGGAAAGCTTAACTTTTCTGAATTGTGGTGAACTCACTCAGCTAAATCTTTCTGCGGAATAATTGAGAACTTCTATTCAATGGAATAATTGAAAACATAATAAATACAAAGTTCAGATCAATACCCCAAACATATTTGAATAAGTTAACAGCTTGGAATTTATTATAATATATTAAATTCTATTACGTAATATTAAATTTGGGGCTTTTTTTGGGTTAATTATTTATACACTTGTTTCTGTCATTTATCTCTGGCTCTTAGATGTTTTCTTCTCTCTCTTTTCTCCTTCTTTTTGATGATAAGTTTCAACAAGTTTGAAAATAACCGTGACTGCTTTCCTAATCTGTTTCATTAGTTTGTTTCATCTCTTTATTAGAGTATTAAATGCTGCTTATTACATAGGAAATAATTTTCTTTGAATAAAAAATCCATTGATAATGGGGATTTTCTGTGACTATTCCAAATGTTTATACACAGAGAGACGACCATAGTATATATACCACGTGAGTGTATACACATGTATCTGTATCTAAGCATGACGTAGACATTTTTCAGAAGTTTCAAATGTTACTAATTTAAAAATTGGCCTCTTATACCTACACTCTAATGACTGGGTTTTTTTTCTGTGACGTCCATTTTTTAAAAAATGCCGTTAACCCGTAGCACAGGGACTGGCACAAAGCCTGCTTGCCCCAAATTAAAAAAAAACGAACAGCGCAATGGCAGCTGCCTGGGTGGAACTAGCCTGAGAGACTGGGGAGCCGGGGGTAGCTGACGGTGCTCCGTTAGTCTCTGTGGTGGTGGGATGCTTTCCCACGGTTTATTCCAATATTAAAATCAGTTGCAAACATTTCATTGTACTGTTGCAGCGACACAAAGACCATGAAGTTCTGCTGATTAATGAATTTCATGGGCACTTTGGAGGCACACGGCTCTGCCTCATGCTTCACTTCCCCGCCAGATCTGTACTCACCAGCATTACTGCTCAGTCTCTCTTGTCTTACTGCTAAAGTATAGCAACGTCGCTGACTTTGTTGTAATATATAGGTATTTCCATCTTTGGCTCTCCCCCCTGCCCCCCGCAAAAAAAAGAGTTTTCTGGAACTTAAAGGGTCTGATTTTTCTCTGCAGATATGGGAAATTTCATGGATACAGACCAGAGGAAAATGGTGTCTCAAGGACATGCAGCAGTCCTCAACTTACTGCCCATCACCAGCTGCCCGAGGCCACAAGTGACTTGGTTCAGAGAAGGGCACAAGATCATTCCCAGCAACAGAATGTAAGTTGCTCCAAACTTTAAAACACAACTCATTACACTTGTTGGCACCACTGACATATTATTTAATGAATTCCACTGTGTCAGTTAAGCTTTGAAAAGAATAATAAGAATAACAACCTGGTCTGGTAGTCCTCCACCAGTCCTTACTAAGCAGCTTTTTGGAAGACTTGGCTTGGAAATGTTTAAGCAGTTTAAAGAAATCATCTTGTAATGTTACCCTTTGATAAGCGGCATGCGCAGAGTAAAGCATCCTTACTTGGTTGTTAAGGTCTGTTTTTTCCCCTCTTGAATGTACTTTTTGAGACGTCATTGTCACCCCTGAGCTGTGTTTAGCTCCAAGGACTAATTTAAGGGGTGCTGGTATTTACTTACAGTGCTGTGGGGTTTCCCCCTTTTCACTGAGCCGTGTTTGATGCTGCTCTCTCCGACGATAAAACAGTAATGACGGCTTACTTCTCTTTACCCTTGTCCCCTGCCGGGACAGTTCTAGTCTCTCCGTCTAATTAGTGGTTCGCCCATCTATTGCAGAAGAGTTGCTTTGTGATTAGTTAAGCATTATTTCAAGGTGTTCCTGCCTTGGTATTTATCTAATGCCAAACGGATTTTTTGCATTTAGAGCTTTAAGTGATTAAAAAGAACATTGGGTATATGTTTCATAACTGGGCATTTTGCAGTATAATTTAAAGATAATATACCAAATATAAACATTTCAGGAATGAACATTTCTGAAAAAACCATGAAATGCTTATAAGCTTGGGCTAAAAGTCAAATCCTTATGCCGTCAGATGGTTGCACTCATAGAAAAATTCATGAGAAGAAAATGCTTTTGTTTTGTTGTGTTTTTCCAAAAAGGATATATGTATATAAGATAATTTGCTAAATAGGTTTGAAATATAACTCTGAAAGTCACTGTAAGGTGTAAACTTGCTTTCTCCCCTACCTGCCCATCCATGGGGTCCCTTCTCTAAGCCAGGTATCATGACTCTTCTGCCTAGGCATCTGAACCTGCTTGGCCCCAGACTGTTCTTAACCTTATCTAACAAATGTTTCTATTCTTGTTATTGGAATAGGACAAATATTGAAGTGTATAAAGGCCATATTTAAAAATTTCAGTAAAAATACTAATTTCCATAGAAAATGGGATAACTGCTTTCCTTTTTAATTTTTTAAGAGTTGCTGGGGTGTCCACATTTATATTGATTCCAGTGACACCAAATGCCTCTCGAGATTGGTGAAACAAAGAACAGGGGTCAATTTTTCATTCTTTTAGAAGACTGTTAGGCTGAACAAAAGGCAGCTGAGGTGGACTCCTGTGAAATATTCTGGAAGGTTCTAGCATTGAGCACAGTGTGGCTGGGCCAATTGGGGATGAATGCTAGGGAAGGGTGGGTGCTAGGGAGGGTGGGTAAATTGAACTAAGCTTCCTCTCCAACATCAGAGCTTCTAATTAATGTCAATGGGAGCATAATCCGTGGGGGAAGGATTAGTTTAACTCAGCAGCAAGCAGCTGTATAGCAACTCACTTGTTGACTTGCGGTCTAGCCATATTCTCGAGGCTGCATTTATTCAAGAAGTATGAAAGGAGATAGAATGAAATAACAGCTCTTAATTGTATAAGCTTTTCTTTTTTTACTTGCAGATTCTTGCTAAAGACTGTTTAATTCCTGGTGAGCTACTAATGTAAAGATGCTAAGTAGGCTTTAACTTAGTGTCCTATCAAACAAATGGTCTGTGAAGCTATTGATGAATCTCCAATCTCAATAGAATGATATGCCGGTAATCTTTTTTTTAAGATGAGATGAGATGAGGCTGGTTATGGATATTTCCACATTTGCAGGCCTTTTGTTTCATATTTTCCACCTCATCATCACCCCCATATTTATTAAGTACCTGCTGTGCAAGATGTCATAAATCAGTGCATGTGTGGTTTTCTTGATAAGTTTATACATCATTCAAAGATACATTGCTTTATACTTCTAAGAAACTTTGGCTTTGGATAGGAGTTGGGAGGGCATTTCTGCATGGCCCCTGCCCAGACGGTTGGCAGACAAAAGTCAGATGGCATTAGCTCTGTTCGGCACCACCAGAGGTGTCATTTAAAAACTGAAACGTTTGGCTCAAAGTGTTTCACTCATACTGAAACAGGTCAAGCTTCTATACCTGCTGTAAGCTGGTTATCTGAGGTCAGTTCCCTAACACAGCTGGGGAGATGGTCCTTAGCCATGGGGAGGAGGAGCCTCATCTCGCCAGCCCCACCTCCTTAGTATTTGTTTTTAAAGATTTTATTATTTAAGAGAGAGAGAGCACGGGGAGAGGAGCAGAGGAAGAGGGACAAGCAGACTCCGTGCTGAGTCCCGAGCCCTACGGGAGGCTTGATCTCAGTACCCTGAGATCATGACCTGAGCTGAAACTAAGAGTCAGACACGTCATGACTGAGCCACCCAGGCACCTCACCACCTCCTCCCCGCCCCCTGTGACCTTCAGAATGTGAGCTTTTGGCTCATAATTAAATGATTTTTTTTTTCATTTTCAAGGGAAACAATAATTCTAATCTTTCCTAACTTGAAAAGTTAGTTGAATAGCCTGTTAATAATTTTAACAGCAGCTGTTATTTATTAAGTACCTACTTTAAACACATCTTCCCTGATACTCATAGTTGCCTTCCGAAGAAGTGTAATTAGTTGTGCTTCTAGAGATCAGACTGAGGATTGGAGATGTTAACCAGCCCACCCGAGGACACACAGCTGACCAGTGCTGGAGCTGGGGGTCCACCCCAGGCCTGTCTGGCTCCGAGTGTCATGCTGTCTTTTGCATCACACTAATCCTTCTTTTCACTTTATTTTGCCAAACCTTCTTGGTGCTTTTGATTTATTTTTCCATATACTTCTTATATTCCTATTTCTCCCTTTTTAGAACACCAGCCCTCGGTTTGAAATGCTACAGGTTGCCGAGAGCCACAGGCACACACAGACGCGTGCTCCCACATGGCCCTGAGTGTGCCTGCCAGTGTGTCTTCTATCCACTGTATTGGGTCTGTGAGGCCCTAACCTCAGAAATCTTTGACAAAAGCGAAGGCAGACATGTTTTTCTGACTAAGGCATGGGCTTTATGAAATTCAGAGGCTTGGTGGGAGATGGGGTGGAAATGACGTGGGTATGGCACCTGGGGGGCGGCAAGAGGTAGAGGGCATTGCCATGTGCAGACCCAGCACCTGTCACTGGCAGCCTCTTTGTTCTTGAGCCACATGCTTTTGAAGGAGGAGGCTTACGTTGTGTGGCGAAAGGAGCAGCAAAAATCCGTCACCGTCCCAGAAGAGTAGCTGAAGTGAATGTCCCTGTGGTGGATGTGAGCTGCCTCACATTCACATCAGAATGAGGCTAAATGAAAAGCCCACAAAGTTCTGACTGCAGTTTGGGCTCCCCCGCTTTCACTAAGTACTTAGGGCGTCCCACATACAAGGGCACTGTTCCAGGCACCGAATATGCAGCAGGAAACGAAAGCAAGTCCTTGTCCTCGGGAAGCCTGTCTCCAGAGGGCATGCCAGCTGGTGATAGGAGTGAGGAGAGAATGAAGCAGGGGACCGAGAGGGGAATGCAGGGGTCAGGTGGGTTGCTGTTTCAGATGTGGAATCAGAGAAGGCCTCTTGATAATGCCCTCTTTGAGCAGAGGCTTGAATGAATCAGGGGAGGAGGCCTGGGGGTAAATCTGTGAGAAGAGCGTCCGAGGTAGGAGAAAGGCCCGTGTGTTGGAGGGGCAGCTAGGCTGGACCGGGGGAGACGGCTGGGGATGAGGTTCCTGAGCTGGCTGGGCCTGATTCCTAGATGCCGGTTACTTAGCCAGAGTGAGGACTTTGGCATTTGCTCTGAGGATCGGAGCAGAGCAGCAGCATGATCTCCCTTGTGATTCTTGTGTTAGGAGTTCTGTAAAGAATGGACGCAGGGCAGCAGAATCCCAAATGAGGAGGCCCGTTAGGGGTTTGCTGCAGTAGTTCAGGTGACTCAGACTGAGCGGTTTGGTTTGGGGAGGGGTGGTAGGAAGTGTCAGATACTGATATATTCTGAACATGGAATGAATAGGATTTCCTGCTGGATTAGATGTGGGGTATGAGAGAAGGAGAGAAGCCATGGAAGACTCTAAGAATTTTGGCCTTTGCAACTGATAGGATGGACTTAAAATTTCCTGAACAGGAGAGATGATTTGCGGGCAAAGCAAGTTTTGTCTATATTTGGGGGGGGGTGGATTTTGTACACGTTTGAGGTGTGTAGTAGATGGTCAAGAGGATCCAGTCATGAGATAATTATTTACATCAGACTCATGGTCAGCAAAGAGGTCTAGGCTAAACTTGGGGGTTGTTGGTGTGTTTGTGATTTTTAAAGCTCTTTAATGCTCCGTATAAAATACCTAAGTCAGTAAGTGAAGCCCAAAGAGTTCCATCATATCAGTTGAGACGCTCTTGGTCACAGAGGATGACTCTGGCTGAGCTAAAAGACCATGCACTGGAGTACTTAGAGAACTACAGAACCAAGCCAGGAGAAGGACCGGGAGAGGGTGGGCACGGGGTGGGGGTGGGCTACCGGGACTGTGCTCGAGGCCGAGGAGCAGGGAGGGAGTCAGCACTTTAATGGCTTCTCAGGGATGTGAGGTCCTAACTCCTGGAACTTGTGACTGTGTCACGTAGTGGGCAGAGGGGGAGGAAGGCTGCAGAAGCAGCAGGGGACTCGTAAGCTGGGAAGGTGGGACAAAGGAGGAAAGGTGAAGTCTTATTCTGGCACAGTTGTGTTCAGTGCCAGTGCCCCTGACTGGCCTGTGCCCGCCGCCGGCAATGCTCACTCTTCTTGCCTTCAGACATGAGCAGATGAGGGTCCCGACCCTCATGGCATGTGTAGGTCTTTTCCTCCAGTAGTTTCAGCGTCCTCCGGGTATTGGCCATCAAAAACATCCTTGTTCTGAGAACTCTGTCTTGCGTAGCAGATACACACTCCTGGAATGGCTGAGTGCTTGAAGAAATGTGAAGAAAAGCTATGTAATGTTTGTAAACTTCCTCACCAAAGGAGGTGGGGGAGCATAACAAACCTTGAGAAAAAATGCTATTGATGAAGGAGAAATATATCTTAGGAAAGGCAAACAATACTTTGAAAGAAATGAGAATAAGTTATACTCAGAATTTTTGAATAGGTAATTATAGGTTTTATTGATCTAAGAAGGTGAAAAAAAAATGCGTGTTTATTTTTCTGATTCACTGAATCCAAACAGTTTGCTGTCTTTGCATATCAAAGATGAGGATAGCCTTGTCTTATATTGTCTAATTTGATAATAAAATTGTTCTGTGTTATTTTGGTTTTGATATATGCTCTTTGTTTCCTTTTATGTCTCAGAATGTGAAATGTGAATGTTGATGTCATGCAATATTTCTCTCACCTCCAGGAGGTAATATATGTCGGCACTTATCAGATTAGGACGCAAAAACTTGTTTTGTGCGGTGCCATTCTCTTGCTTAATTGCAGGTTCTTATGCTCAGACTGCATGCGGCAGCCTACCTGACGGGAATATGGAAGCACAGTGTACTTGCATGTGTTTGCCGGGGAATGCAAAGTTTATAGATTAAATATTTCAACCTCCAGTCAGCTTTTTGCAGGATGACTTGCCAGGAAAGATGTGAATTGTGAAGTATGGGCAGTAAACAACATCCCAGGTGACATGGAATCAGCCTGACTTGGAATTGTCCATGCTTAAATACTTGAATGTCCATTAACTTACTACCATTTCATTTCAATCGCTTCAAGAAAGATTTGTTTAAATTAGCACTTGTAGTGGAAGTCACAACTTAATGCTTGAATGAAGTAGATCTGGTTGTAATAATATTTTTATAATTAACTGGGCTTTCAAAATAATATGCTTTTAAATTTTTTACATTTTATAGGCATTTTGTGAATGTTCATAGAGTATGTCTATACATGTGAATGAGCCATATTTGGTGTAAGTGAAAAAGACTAGGAGATGTGGGCTCCGGACCTGCTTCCATCATTAATTCTGACTTTGGGCAAATTACTTACTCTGCTTTGCTTCCATTTTCCCATGTCAAGATGGGGAAGGTGAGCTAAATGGCCACTGAAGTCCTTTCTGGTGTTCACATTCAGCGATGCTCGCGGAAGGGCAGGCCAGTTCTGCCTCTCCCTCTCTGTCTTCCTTCATGCATTCAATAGATATTTACTGAGCACTCATTTTGTGCCAGGCACTGTTCTAGCTGCCAGGGGTGGAAAGGGGAATGAGGCATTGAAGGTCCTGCCATCAGTGAGCTATGGCCTCATGTGGAAACAGGCTAATAAACAGGGTACTCTCAGGGAACAAGCACCATGAGGGAATGCGCAGGGACGGGAGAGCTGAGCGGGAGAGGGAGGGAGCTGGCCGCTGCTCTGCACTGGGGGGCCCAGGACAGCCTCTCCCGGCAGGCGGTCTTGTAGCAACCATGTCACTGAGTTAGAATTTACATACAACACGAACAGATTTTCAGCACACAAATTGATGAATTCTAGCAAATATGTGACAAATGTCAGCCCCTTCCCAGTCAGGTTCCCTGGTGCAGTTAGTACTCCTATGCCCCCTGCCTCCAGCCCTGCCCATTAATCTAATATTACTGTAGGAGAGTTTGTCTATTCCAGAATTTCTTACAAATGGGATCATAGAATATGAAATCTTTTGTGTCTGGCTTATTTCATTCAAGATAAATTCTGTGATATTCTCAAGGTGATGTTTAGTAACAGTAATTATTAATATTTCTGAGTGCCGGCATTGTTTTAAGTGTTTTCCGTGTAATGATTCATGAGCTCCTCCCAGACGCCCAGTGAGTCAGCCTGTTATTATCCCCGCTTTACCGATGGCAGCTAAGGTGGGGAGAGGGCAGCAGCTGGTCAGGGTCCTAGCCCACGCTTCCCCTGCTGTGCTGACTGCTTTCTCAGCTTCTGTCTGCACGGGGCTGGAGGACAAGTGTTCTTGGCAGAGGGGCAAATACTTGCAAACCCAGGAAAGAGCTGCTTGTATTTGCTCAGCTGGAGGGGCTGTTGTGCGGTTAGGGTGTGGAAAAGAGGCAGAGAGAGTGCAGAGGGAAGAGGCTGGGAGGGACACGGGACCTGGAGGCATCTGAGTCTGCAAAGGAATCTGGATTTATTCCATATACAGTAGGAAGTCTTTGCGGGAGTTTGTGTTGTTTTGGAAAATGTTTTGAGATTCTGGTAAAATACATGTTGCATAAAATTAACATCTTCACCACGGTTCAGTGTACAGTTCCGTGGCGCTAAGTGCATTCCCATTGCTGTGCAGCCGTCCCTACCATCCATGTCCAGAACGCTTTCTTGTTCCCACACTGAGGCTCTGTCCCCGCTAAGTAATAACTCCCCACTGGGCCCTCCCTGCCCCGGCACCCTCCCGTCTGCTTTCTGTCCCTGATTTTGACTCTTCCAGGGTCCTTCATGCAAGTGGAACCATACAGTATTTGTCCTTTTTCCTCATTTTAAATTAAACTTTGTATTTCGAGTTGATAGTGTATTCAAATAGAGTTGTAAGAAATAATACAAGGAGAGCCCATATGCCCTTTAACCAGTTTCCCCAAATGGTGAGATCTTGCCACACTGTCGCACCCATATCACAGCCAGGATATTGACATTGACACGGCAAAACACAACACATTCCATCCCCAGAGGGTCCCCTGGGTCCCGTTTATAGCCACGCCCCTTTCCTCCAGCTCTCATACCCACCCTAAACCCTGGACATCACTGATCTGGTCTCCATTTCTGTAATTGCATCACTTAGAGAACGTTATGTAAATGGAATCATGCAGTTTGTTTTAGGGTTGCTTTCTTCACTCTTCATGATTCTCTGATTCATTCAGGTCATCGCCTGCATTGGTGGTTGGTTCCTTCTCATTGTGTAGTGTTCTGTGTATGGACATACCACAGCCTGTGTAGCTGGTGGTGAAGGACATTTGGGTTGTATCCAGTTTTCCACCATTGTGAATAAAGCTGCTATAAACATTTGTGTATAGGTTTTTGTATAAACAGAAGTCTTTGTTTTTCTGGGATGAATGCCCAGGGATGCAGGTGCTGGGCAACATGGTAGTTGCACGTTTAGATTTTGCAAGGAAACGCCCAGCTGTTTTCCAGAGTGGCTGTACTATGTTATGCTCCCCCAGCAGTGCCTGAGCGATCCCATTTCTCAGCCCCTTCTCTCGCACTTCCTGCTCGCACTGTCTTTTGATGTAGCGATCCTGATAGGTGTGTAGTTATAACTCATGGTGTTTTTAATTTGCATTTCCCTAATGACTAATGATGTTGAATGTCGTTTCATGTGTTGACTTTAAAAGGAACCAAATAGGAAAAAACTAAACTTCTTGAAGTGAAAAATACTTATCTAAAAAGTCAATTGAATCAGCGAAAGAGCAGACAGTATGCAGCTAAAGTGGAAAATACTGTCCTGGTGGGTGTGAGGAAGAAAACTCAGAATAAAGCACAGAGATAAAAAAGATGGAAAATTTGGAAGACAGGCTAAGAGATAAAGAGGATAGAATAATCACTCGAGCTCTAAGAAGAGGAAGGGAAGCATGGAGGGAATGGGTGGAGATAATGTTCAGAGATAATTGTCACAGTATTTCCTAAAATGATGGATCCTTAGAGTCAAAAGGCAGATTAAGCTCCAAGTAGGATAAATGAAAATATATCCAAATCTAGACATATTATAGTCTCACCATCGAACTTCAAAGACAAAGAAGAAATCTTATCAGCAACCATACGTGTAATTCAGGTTGCCTCAAAGGCACGGTCGTTAGCTCTCTGTAGACAGCAATAGTAGAGAAGATAATGGCCCTAATAGCTTCAGAATTCCAAGGGATGTAAGTGTAATCATGGAAGTCTGTAGCCTGCTAAACTAGTGTCCAAACTGAGGGAGACACGAGGGTATTTTCAGACAAGACTGGGGACTATTTTTCTGAGAGCTCCCTGAGAGACCCACAAGCAGTGGGCTCGAGGACAAAGGACACGGAGTCTAGAAAGGAAGTAGAATGTCAGGAATGTTGGTCTTTGTTTGGGAATCTGAGAATGGGTGTATGTGGGGGAGCGGGAGCGGACCAGCAGAGAGGTTTGCCACACCACCCCAGCTGGACTGTCCAGCGACACGTAGCTTCAGGCAGCCTCTATGAAGTCATCCTGTGAGTCTGGCACAGCTGCAATGCTGGGGCCAGCGGGGTCCTGCCCTCCTTTGTGCTCTCCTCTCTCCCTTCTCCCTGCTTGCCAGCGACCTTGCCCACCGGGAGCAGGCCCACAGAGACGCTGCTGCCGAGACTGTTCCCCAGGAGAACTGGGCTGTGATGTGAGGGATTTGAGATGAGACTTCAGAATGGAACTTTCGTGGGGGTTGGCAAGGCCGAGGGGGTGACCCTGCCTGTGGGGCTGAGATGGCACAGGAGAAAGTATCCGCAGAGGTGAGAGGGTTGGGCACCAAGGGCACAGCAGGGGGTGGTCAGCCACCTGGGATGACAGCAGGAGGAGGGGTCCTCATGACGGAGTTTTGAGTAGTGTTGTTGTTGGGGTCCGGATCCAAAGGCCAAGAAAGAATTCTTGAGACGTCTTTGGTGCAAAAAAGTGATTTTATTAAAGCACGGGGACAGGACCGGTGGGCAGAAAGAGCTGCTGCCCTGGGGTTGTGAGGAGTGGCCGATTATATACTTGGGAGTTGGGGGAGGTAAGGGAAAAGGGAGGTGTCCAAAGGGACTTTGATATGCTAAAGAAGACTCTTCTTTTTATTTTTTTTACTTTATTTTTTAAATTTTTTAAAAAAGATTTTATTTATTTATTTGACAGAGGCACAGCGAGAGAGGGAACACAAGCAGGGGGAGTGGGAGAGGGAGAAGCAGGCCTCGATATATCGAGGGAGCCTGATGCAGGACTCGATCCCAGGACCCTGGGATCATGACCTGAGCCAAAGGCAGTCACTTAACCGACTGAGCCACCCAGGCGTCCCTCTTTCTTTTTTTTAAGATTTTATTCATTTATTTGACAGAGAGAGTGAGCAGCACTGACCTGCAGCAGGGAGGGGCAGAGGCAGAGGGAGAAGCAGCGCCCCTCAAGAAGACTTTTGGGCTACTGGAGGCCTTGCTATTGTCAAGCTAAGGTGGTTTTTCGCTCTAGCAAAGTATTGACATTAAGACAGTTGGGAGTTTGCTCAGGAGTGTTATGCTCTGCCTGCCTCAAGTATTTGTCAGTGAGCTGCAGGTTATAAGGACATTTAATTTTGTCTTCATTTCTTTCTGCCTATGTTTCCCACATCACTAGGGAGATGCAGAGCCGGGAGATTTCCTTCTGCAGCAGATGGTGGGAGTAAGTTGAAGCGCAGCAGGGGTACCGGAGAGTAAAGGGAGCTCTGACTCCCTCACAGGGGCTCTGGGAAGCCGCTCTGGGTGGTTCCTCCAACATACGGCACTTTGGAATCCCTCCGCTATAGACAGAAAATTTGTGTCTCCCTCGGCTCCCCCAGTTCACTTGTTGGAATTCTAATGCCTAGTGTAATGGCGTTAGGAGGTGGGGTCTTTAGAAGGTGCTTAGGTCATGAGGGTGGAACCCTCATGGCAGGGACCTTCGAGAACTCCCTCCCCACTTCCGTCATGCAAGGACTCGGCCAGAAGCTGTCCACAAACAAAGAAGAGGCTCACACCAGACACCCAATCTGTCAGTGCCTTGAGCTTGGATTTCCAGCCTCTAGAATTGTGAGAGAAATGTTCCTGTGTATGAGCTGCCCCATTTGTGGTATTTATAGCAGCCCAATGGATGAAGACACCCACCTAGGAGGTGTCTATCCTGGGACAGATCACATAACCTCCCAGTGCCTCTCCTGTACTTGGGAGCAGGGAGATTGGTCTCTTTCTCCTGAGTTGTCCTGAGATTTAACAAGAAATAATAAGAAGTAATTTACGAACTAATGTTTGAGGAAGTGAAAGCTGATACATGCTATATGTCACCCCTGCCCCGACGATGTCCTCATGCTTCCTTAAAGATGTCCTGTGTAGATGTGGCTCTGGGTGTAGCAGTGTGTAGATGTCTGGGGATGTAGTACTAGCTGGGAGGGAGGGACCCAGGGGTAGAGAATGTGCTGGGGTACCACTCTGCCCCAGTCTGTCTTTGCTCCCGTACATGTCCTACAGGCTTTTCCAAGTGCTGGTTTCTGATACCTAGGAAGTTCCTGTTGTTGTTCTGACCACATCCAGGAGGAGCCCCATTGTCTGAGCTGATATGAGTGCAGGCAGATCAGTGTCCGCAGACATAGGGAAGAGAGAGAGAGGTGGGAAACACGACATTGCTTCAGTGAATGGCCTACAGAATGCTAAGTTTCTACCTTCCAGTGCTTCAAGCCAGACCTCACTGTGCACAGTGGGAGGAGAGCCAAGATTGCCTGAGTTCATGTTTCCTTTCAGATTGTTAGGCAATCTGACACTATTGGACGAAAGGTCACCCCTTAAACACCATTCCACCAGGTTCTGGGCTGTGGCTGGTGGTAGCCGACGCTGACGACGGGGCCTGCACGGTCAATGATGCGGGTGGACTTGATGAAGGTTGTTAGAGTGTCTTCTGTGTCGTCAGGTTTGTTGGGCGTGTGTGGGCAGCTTATACTGTCCTACTGCTTTGGGATAAGGCTACATCACAGCCAGAGAACTGTTCCTGAGCAAAGCGAATAGCCGAAGGGCAGGGGTGGGGAACTCAGAATTACTTGGTTCCATTTGAGTTGGCAGTGTAGTATTTAATGACAAGACTTTTATATTCTATGTACCAGTTTTTCATTTGAAAATAAAATACCACTTCATTTTACATGAGCAGATCTAGTGACAATAATGCATTTCTTTACAAATATTAGCCTATTACACATCTCAAGTCAGTTGCACATAATTGTATTTCACCAACTCTACATAATACTTTAATTAAAACTAGGATAATTAAAATACAGTTTTAATGAACAATAAATTCTGAAGTTGCCAAGCCTGGAATGTGTTATGTGAATCATACCTTGCTTTCTTTTTAGCTCCTAAATCGGTATCCATATTACATTTTGCAATGGCAAAGATCTGAGCAAGAGTCATTCTTTAAATGCCTCAAATAATATATTTCTTTGTGGCTGTCCTATATCTGTCTCCCTTGCATACAGTTGGTGGTTTGCTACTAGTTATAAACCATAGAAGCAAAGAAAAGTTGTTCTTTGTGTTTTTCCCCCAGTTTTATTGAGATATAATTAATATATAGCATTGTATTTGTTTTAGATGAACAGTGTAGTGATTTAATATATATATGTATTGCAGAATGATCACCACAGTAGATCTAATTAACATCCATCACCACAGAGAGTTACAACTTTTTTCTTCTGTTGAGAACTTTTAAGATTTACTTTCTTAACAACTTTCACATATACGATATAGTATTTTTTTTTAAGATTTTATTTATTTGAGAGAGAGAGTACAGAGAGTGAGAGGGAGAAGCAAACTCCCTGCTGAGCAGAGAGCCCGATGTGGGGCTTGATTCCGGGACCCCAGGATCATGACCTGAGCCAAAGGCAGACGCCTAACCGACTGAGCCACCCAGGTGCCCCCCCCCCTTTTTTTGAGAGAGAGAGAGAGCGAGCGAGTGAGTACGAGTGGGGATGAGGGGGAAGGGAAGGGAAAATCTCAAGCAGACTCCGTGCTTAGCATGGAGCCTGATGTGGGGCTCAAACTCACAACCCTGAGATCATGACCTGAGCCAAAATCAAGAGTCGAGTGCTCAACCAACCGAACTGCCCTGGCACCCCAAAATATTCTTAACTATAGTCACCTTGTACAGTATATACCCAGAACTTATTTATTTTATGACTGGAAGTTTATACCTTTTGGCCCCCTTCACCCCTTTTCCCCTGCCCCCATCTTTGACAACAACCGATCTGTTTTCTTTCTATGAATTCAGTTTTCTTAGATCCCGTGTATAAGTGAGATCATACTGTATTTGTCTTTTCCTGTCTCACTTATTTCGAGTAGCATAATGTACTCTAGGTTCATCCGTGTTGTCACAAGTGACAGGATTTCTTTCTTCATTAAGGTTGAATGATACTCTGTCATATATGCGTATGTATTGTGTGTGCAAGTATGCACCACATCTTCTTCATCCATTCGTCTGGCGAGGGACCCTTAGGCTGCTTCCATGTCTTGGCTGTTGTGAATGCTGCTGTTGTGAGCATGGGGTTGCAGAACTCTCTTTGAGACCATGATTTCATTTCCTTCAGATGTACACCTTGCAGTGGAATTGCTGGATCGTACACTAGTTATCCTGTTCATTTTTGGAAAACCTCCAACGTGCCTTCCACAGAGGCTGCACCAGTTGACATCCCCACCAGCAGTGCAGGAGGACTCCCTTTCTTCACCTCCCCTCCAACACCTGTTACTGCTTGTCTTTTTGATAATACCGCCCTAACAGGTGTGAGGTGAGAGCTCATTGCGGTTTTGATTTGCATTTCCCTGATGATGAGTGATGCTGAGCACCTTTTCATGTAACTGTTGGCCGTTTGAATATCTTCTTTGAAAAATGTGTGTTCAGCTCCTTTGCCTGTTTTTAATTGGGTTGTTTCTTTGTTTTTGAAGGCTTGGCAACTTAGCAAAGTGCTTGGCCATCCCAAATAGTGAACGTTTATTAGATGAATGGATAAGTATTTCCTGAATGAATAAATAGTAGTACTCAACTCATTCTGGGGAGATGGTGTGGGACAGTGTGCATTAAATTAAGACTCAGAAAACTAGGGTCCCAGTCTCAGCTCCATCACTTAGGAGCTGTGTGACCTTGGACAAGTCCTTTAACTATTCCCAGCAAGGGTAATAGAGTGGGTCATCTCAAATGGGGAGAGTAGTAGCTACCCTATCAAGCTCTTGGAATTACTATAGGGATCGTGTATTTGTTGGGTAAAATTATAGATGTGAAAACACTTTCTAACCTGTAATGTAGTGCTGTTGTTTTTTATCATTTCCACCTCTGCTCCGTATACTCCCCATACACATAAACATGAGTTAGTATTGAAAATCCACTATCAACTCATCTGGAACTGTGGATTTTTAGGTAGTTTTCGTAATGAATCTTCAGTCCTCTGTCAAGTGGCACCTGGTAGTACAGAATACAAGTTCTGCCTCCTCAGCTTCCCCCAGTTATAATGTCCTTGAGAAATTCAAGCAGGTCTTAATATTGGCTGGGTAATTGGGGAAGCATTGCTGCCGGTGCATCTAATGTATAGTTCATTACCCAGTCAGACGGTGTAAATGACTTTTATTAGCTTCTCTTTTGGATTATCAGTGCCACCGTACCGTCTCCCAAATAGAGGCCGCTTACTCACTCACTCGTCTGCTCATTTAACAAGTACCCAGCTGCGCTGGCATCATCCATGAAAGATACTCCTGAAACACCAGATTCCCTAGGAAGGAAATAAGCTTTGGACTCTGGCCAAGGGAATACCTCTACAGTTAATAAGTCAAGAAGACTTTGTAACACTGTTTCATTTCTAATCCAGACATAGGGCATGGTCCCTAAGGGTAGCTTCTGGTGATGCTCCAGGATGCGTATCATCTTGTATATCCAGGGAGAGCCAGTGGTCAGAGTGCAGTTCAGTTTATACGGGCACTTCGGGGGCTCTGTGTCATGGCAAGCCAGACCTCATCTGGTTTTGTCCCAGAGTCCTTAGGCAGAAATCTTGGCTACCAAAGTGAAGTTCTCTCACACAATAGAGGAAGGAAAGGAGCACTACAAAGGAAGGGGTGTGGTTAGAGTGCAGGGAAAGTCACATGCTTTGTGTCTTCCTCATGGTGTGTGTGCACTCCAGGGCCAGGACTGCGAGGAGGCTGTGTGTGACATGCAGAGATTGAGGCACTGGGGGCACAGGGAGGGTCAGGAAAGACAAACAGATGAGTGGTGGGCCAGCTCAGCTTGGCAGAAGGTGCTGTCATGGTTGGCAGCATGTGTCCACAGGTGGGAAGAGAAGCATTTCCAGGGATGGGCCGGGGTTGGGGGCCTGCAGAGTCCTTGAGGTCACGTTTTCGAAGGGGATCAAGGAGCATGAACTGTGAGTTGAAGACCCCACACAGATGAAGAGTGGGTGAGGAACAGGATAGGCTTTAGAAAGCACATGGTATTTAAGTAAGAAGGGCTGACTGTGAGAACCAGCTGTATTCTGTAATCATTTTCTGACTCTGGGCAGACCTAACTTAATAACTGAGGGACTCAGCTTCATCACATGTGACGTGGGGTAAAAGCAATCCTGTGAATGTCCAACGTGAAACACAATGCTGGTTTGTCGGCTGGGGCTCTGACGAGCCCTGGAAGGGGCCGGCTGGCCTTAGGATGAAGCTCCTAGCAGCAGGGTAAGTGACGTGCAGACAGTGCAGATGCTGTGGAGGGTCGTGCATTTCCTCATCTTTCCGCAAGACTGCTCTAAATCTTCATGGCATTCGAGTAAAGGAAGCAGAGGAAATCTTATCACACCAATTTTGTGGATGACTGCATGGGGGAAGAAAGTGGCTATGTGGTTTAAGGTCAAATACTGTGTTAGTGATAGAGCCAGGGATGGAGTTCAGCACCTGAATGATGCCTTTCTGGTCGTTTTTGTGAATGTTTATGACAGAGTTGACCTCAGCTTGCCCATATGGGATTTGATATGGCAAAAGGGGTCCTGGCCTGGGCATTTGGAACCCCGTCTTCGGCCCCATGATCCTGCAGGTAGTCTGGTGCCCAGTGGCAAGTCTGCAGCTTCTGAAGCCTCCTTTTCTTCCTCAGTAAAATACAGGTGATAATAAAACTGACCTCACAGCACTTTTATTTTTGTTTGTGATAATCAAGCATGGTAACAGATAGAAGAGCCTATTGTATATTACGAAGTGTTCTGTCTGTGTGACCTGGACTCATTTTCTCACGAGGGCTCGTTCCTCGGTGTAATCAGATCTGACCAGAGCCTACTTAGATTGAATTGCTCAAGCATTTGCATCCAGGGGACAGTTCCTAATGTCAAAGCTGTCACTCATCCGCTCGGCCTGTCTACCAGTCAGCAGGTGTGAGGCTGTGGGGATAAAGAGATCAATAACACAATCCTGGCTCTGAAGGGCTCACAATCTAGTGAGGGGATTGTAGCTGCTGCTTCATAGTTCATCCTGCATAGCTTCTTTGTTTTCTTAAATAATAGCTTTATTGAGCTGTAATTCACCTATCATAAATTCTTTTTAAAGAATACACCTTTTTAAAGTGTATAGTTCAGTGGTCTTTAGTATATTCAGAGTTGTGCAATCATCCCCACTCTCGAACAGACCATTTCCACCACCCCAGGAGAGAACCCCAGAACCCTAGCATCCCCGCCCCTGCCGCTCCCCGCAGGCCCTGGCGCCGGTCAGTCTACTATCTATCCCTGTGCATTTGTCTGTTCTGGACATTTCATATAAAAGGAGTCATATACTGTGTGGCCTTCTGGTACTTCGTGGTCTTTTTTCAATTGATTTTTTTTTCTTTTTTTCTCCCCCTCTCTTACTGATCATCATTAAATATTTCAATGGATCTTTTTTTGGTACCTTTCCTGAGCTAAATTCTACCTAGGTAAAGAAAAGATGTCCTTCATTTCTTTAACAAACATTTGTCCAGTGTCTCCTTTGTGTTGGGCACTCTGGCAGGCGCTCATATGATGTCACACAGGTCCCTGCTCTCACAGGATTTACAGCAGTAAGGGGAAGCAGACAAAAAAAGTAGGCAAATGAACAAACACATAAAGAGAATTGGGCGATGAGGAAAGCCTATCCCAGAATATAACATTTAGAACAAAATTTAAAGAAAGGAAAGAAGCCAGCAATGTGAAGAAATGGGGCTGGACATTCTGGGTACAGCATTGCCAAGAAACTGAAGTGGAAAAGAGCCCAGTGGGGATGTAAGACCTGAAAGGAAGCTGGCATGGTCATCATGCTTTGGGAGGGGATGTAGACCCAGATGAGGTCAGCAAGGCCTGGTTATGCATTCATGGCAAAGGGTTGGGGCTTTATTTTTTAAAAGATTTTTGTTTATTAGAGAGAGAGTGAGAGAGAGCACAGAGGGGTGAGGGGCAGAGGGAGAAGCAGACACCCTGCTGAGCAGGGATCCCGATGTGGGACTTGATCCCAGGACTCTGGGATCATGACCTGAGCTGAAGGCAGACGCTTAACCTACTGAGCCACCCAGGTGCCCCAGATGGTTGGGGTTTTATTCCAAGTGTGGTGGAAAGACATGAAGAATGGATAGTAAGGGGCAAGAGTAGAACCAGAATACTTTGGAAGCTCTTGCAAACATCTTGACAAGAGGAGCTTACATAGCCTGAATTAAGATGGGAAAGAGGAAATGGGGAAAAGTTGGCAAATTAAAGTAATAGGTTAAAGCAGAATCAATAGTTATGGTATGAAAAAATAATAAAAAAGTAAGGATAACTGAGAAGTAGAATCAATAGGATTTAGAATGGGGTTGGTGCATAGGGGAGTCAGGCTTCTTGTTTCTGATTTGAGTCCTTGGGTAGATATCTACTGAAGTAATGACAACTGGGTAAGGATGGGTCTGGGACATGTTGAGTTTGAGATGCTTGTGAAAAATCTTGGTGGAGAGATCAATGAGATGTTTGGGTGTACACGAGTCTGGAGCTCCAGCGGGGGATCTGGGCTGGGGATATGAAATCGGGAGCCATCCATATGTGGGTAGTGCATGTGGGGCATTTAAAACCACAGGGGTGGATGAGTCTTTCTAGGGAGAGAGATTTTAGATTTTAGATTTTGCTGAAGAACTCCAACATTTAGCGGAGGATCGAGAAATAAGATGCCCATGAGAGGAAAGAGACTGCTGGAAAGGGAGGGGCAACCAGGAGCACTGGACGTCGTGGAACCGCCAAGAGAACATTTCACCTGATTCCAGCCCACACGTGGCCTTGAAGACTACAGAAACAAGGGAAGAGGAAGAAGAGATCAGCAAAGCACAGGAGGGAGAGGTAGTGACGAAGAGCCTGGGGCAAGCCCTTTGCTCTGTAGCTTTCACCACCTTTTTGGTAAAACTGGCACATAATGGACTCAGCTGTGCTGCCTGGCTGGGAGAAGATCCAGTTTCACTCTCTGCCATAGCCACAGATTAGGAGGCCCTCTGGAAAAAACGTGTTGTGGACAGATTAGAAAGTTGGGGATCAAACAACCATAACAGCACTAGTTCCTGCTTCACCCAGGATGATTTTTCTTTGTGGTTTTGTGCTTGGTCTTTATCACCACTGACGGAATTGCACTGTTTTACCTTAGAAGGCTACAAATGGGGAGAAATCCTTAGAACTCATTCATCTTTGAGAGCGTGAGCCTTTCCTTCTTCAGTCTAGACGTGCCCGTTCGTTATTAGACAAGGTAAATTACTATATCCAAGAGATAAATTTTGTCCTTCAGTCATATGAGCAATGTGCATATTGTACTTTTATAATCCGAGTCTGTAGTTTAACGCATGAAGCAGTTCTGTGAATGACTTGTGCTGAGTCATTTCGGGTATTTAGAAATTACCTACACGAAGTCTACCTGTGCTCACAGTCTTTTTTACACGTACCTTTCGTCCAGTAAAATCGCTGTTCAGCCATTAGTGCTTACTCTGGAGATCCAGGTTACCATTTACCTATGCTTTGTGGAGCTTAGTGTTCTGTCTGAAACCTGCGTCATGCCAAGTTCTTTGAATAACTAATTTGCTGTCAATAATTTTGTCAAGCTTTTCTTATTCTCAAACTTGATATGGACAAAGAAATCATAATATGGCTTGAAGCTGCTATCTGTGGGTTAATATTCTTGAACTACATTTAGTTAAAATTAAGAATTTTGTCTGTGGAAACGAATGTGCAGCAGTACTTGTGTTAATGAAAGTTGGAGAGAGGCGAGAAGCCGGCAGCCCGCCGCTGGCTTATCGCTGGTCCTTGGTTGTGAGTGCGATGTCTGGCTCTTTAGCCTGGCTCTCATCTAACAAACTCTGTACGGATTTAAATACATTGTAAGTGCCCTGGATAAAATTTAGTCGTTTCTTTGATCTAGTGATGAAATTAGGAATTGTGGCAATCAATGGAATTTTTGAAAAGCATCTAATGATTAAGATAGAAGAATACTGTTTCTAAATATTTACTGGAAAATGCCCTGGTCTTAGCATTTTCTGTGATCTTACTGTTCTTCTTAGTATCTTTAAGGAGGATAATACGTATAGCTTGCAAAGAAGCAATACAGAGTGGTGGCTAAGCGTGAACTCTGAAATCAGACTGTCTGAGTTCAAACCCTGATTCTGCCATTTCATAGCCATGTGACCTTGGGCAAGTTACTCAGCCTCTCTGATACCCAAGTTTCCTCTTCTGTGATGCTGGTATCCTGATAACATTTGTCTCATTGGAGGGAAAAGATTGCCTATGTAGCACCTGTGAAATTAGAGGGCTTGGACCAGCACCTGGGTCATAGAAAGCATCCTGTTAGTAGTTCCTGTTACTCTCATTATTTTTACGAATTTGAATGTTTCAAATAGAGGAAGAGGCAATGGTTGTATCATTCTCTCAGTGTTAGTTCTCTTCAAGTAAATCTTGCAAAACAAAATTGCACTTTGTATTTCTGATTACTCTCATCCTATCTGGAGGCGTGACTATTATTTCCTTAATCCTTTCTATGAACACAAGTCCCAAATTCTCAGTAGCCATGGGTAAGATGAAGGTAATGGAGCAGTAATGAAATAGGTCTTATGGGGGTGGGTTGTAATTAAGTTGTGCAGATTTAAAAGATATGATCAGAACATGTCCTGGTGCTCTTTGGGGACACGTCCTCTTCGGTAACAGGAAGCAGAGGAATGTTTCTCAGTAGGAGACCTGGAGTAGGGTCACTTCCTCCTACTCCTTTCTATGCCTTGTGCTTCAGTCCCAAAAGGAACAAGCCATTTGTCTATTTCAAGACCCGATTTAACAAGAGGAAGAAGGTACTAGGCGTCAGTCAGTGCCACCAAGGGCTGCTGTAGGGCGTCAGAAACTCACAGACCTCAGGGTCAGGGGAGTCGGCGGGGCGGCTCGTTTATCGAGAGCACAGGTGTTTAGGTTTCTGTGTCCTGAAGCGTGTGTCCCGGGTGTAGAGTAGTATTTGCACACACACATGCGATCTGTACCTACTTGCATACATGTTACACACACACCCACACGTGCATGCGCATGTAAATCCAGGAGTGTATGTGGTGCATGTGTGCACACGCGTGCACATACAAACATACCTACACGTAGGTACATAGGTGCATAAATGTGTGTATATGCACACACGCATTTGCACACATCTATGTGTGTGTGTAAGTGTAAATATAATGTGAGTATATGCGCATGCACGTGTATGCGTACATGCATACACGTGTGTGTATTTGTGTCTGCATGCATGTATCAGACAGCTAGGACAAATACTTGATTTCATTTTGGACTTTGAAAGACTGCATAGATTATTTTGTCTTAAATTAGTTAATATACTCAGACTAAATAAAGTTGAGTCAAATGCTTCCATATTTTAAAATCTATTGCAGTGGTAAAAGGTTTTGACTCTTAATCCGTATTTAAAGTGAGTAGAATTGTGATACTGACTTTTAGAGTAAGATTTGTAATGATGGTAAAACATCCTGAATCAGAGAAAGGAAGATTCATGTTTCTGCCTTCAAGTGGGGTAATTTTAGGGGGATATTAGAAAAACCAAAGCTTATTTCATGTATACTGTTTCTTCTTTAAGCTCTCAACTAGATAAAATACTTAGGGAAGTTGATTTTATGCTTGAGACACATCTTGACTTGGGTCTCCCTCTCATGGTTTTGTTTACTTTCTGTGAAGTTGTCCTCTGAGGGCTCCGTGCTGGAATTGAGATAGTTGTACAAGAAAACACTGGATCAGGTGAGGAAAGAGAGATACTGCTTATACCATGTGGCTAGCGAGGGAGCGTGTGTGAAATGTAGGTGACAGCTTGTCCCTGTCTGCCCAGGACTGCCCCAGCTTAGCACTCAAATTCGCTAACGTCCTTGGCAAACCAGATGGTTGGTCACAGTGCTTGTTTGTTTATGGCTCCTGTGGGTATAAAAGTTGCCATATTCCAGTTTCCCTAATGGTGTCAAAGGCTCCGCATCTGTAAGGAAGCATGGAAAGTAGAGAAATAAATTTAACATTAGCTAACTATCCTGTAAATGCTAAGCAAGTCAGAAATGTTTCATGGACAGAATTTATTTGCAAAGCATTTTGCTGACTAATATATCATTGTCACTCTAGGAAGAACTTGATATGCTTCCATAGAATGCTAGGCATTATAGATTTGGGAAAATCAGCTGTAAGATCTTCCCTGACCCCAGTATCTCATCTTGGTCTCCCAGAGTAGCTGGTGACTCGTCAGCCCTTTTACAAGCTTTCTAGCGAATTTTCCATCTGAACAACACTAATGCTTGTTGAAACACACCTGTTGAAATGAGCTCTGTGAGCATTTCCCACAGGCTCACAGGGAGGCATTTTTCTTTCTTCTTGGTTAAATGCTTGACAAAAACACACATGCCTTGAAGGAGATGTAAAATATGAGGCAAGTCAAAGGGATGCCACCAAGCTGTGTCACTGGGATACTCTTAGTCACAACAGTTGTTATAATGAGAAACGCCAGGCTGTTAATTGCCCCCACAGCTCAGGGCAACTCCAGCTAAAATGCAGTTGTGCTGTGAAAAAGTGTAGCGAGAAAATCTAATATGTGTACTCTGTTCTCACGTGCACATTTTGTTGTGGTCATCTTAAAGCCTTTGCTGTTGTGCTTATAAATTTGGAAAACAGAAATGGTATGATTCAGCTTTTGGTATGCTTATATTTCTTTCTGGGAAACTTTTTTTCCCCCTCTGGTTGTGGAAGTAGGTGAAATCTGCATGAGCTCTAACAACTTGGCATCTCGCTATGGCTCTCAGACAAAGGAACGCTGCCTCCAGGAAATCCAAATTGTATTTTTCTATCTTCATACTTGAAAAAGAACAGTGACTTTAAAGAACAGTCTACCATTTTCAGGAAGAATAGATACGAACCAGATTAACAGCAGAATGATTAAGACCTTTATAAGTTTGAGTAGGTTCTTTTGACTAACTCAGAAATCCTTGAGTTTACATGAAAGTAGAGAAATAAATTAATGATATTAAGTCTCTACAAAAGAGTGGACTTTCTCTCTGTTGTCTTCTCCAAACCTATAAAAACTTGTGGACAGGCCTTTCATCTGTGAAGTAGGTTTCAGGCTTGAATTCTCTGTGCCTTCTCGGCTCATGCCCCCATGCAGGAAGACCCCCTGTGCTCCCCAAACAGCGTCCAGTCTCATCTCCACCTTGTAACGATGCCTCAGCCCCTTTTCCACCACACTTTACAACTCATAGCCTGACCTGTGGAAAGCTTGGAGCAAATTCTGCAAGTTCTCTTTAACATAAAGGATAATTTCTATGAATGTGTATGTCAATTAAGATAACAAATACCACTGCTTTTATTCCTGTTCCCACTACTCCTACCTTAAATCAAGCTAGGTTGGAATTCGTGGAGGGCAGGGACGTACTTTTGTCCACCTTTGCATCTCCTGCGTGAACCGCAGTGCACCGCACATATTGGCAAAACAAGTAGGGATCGGTTTGATGAATGAATGAGTGAGAAGGAGTGAAGGAGTGAGCTTTGTCTTGTGCCTGATTTCCTGTGAGTTCATCTTTTTCTTTTTTCCTCCCTCCCCCTTTCCTTTGGGGGGGACATAATGCTACAGCAAAAGGCAGTGAGAAGTGGTGTTTTGAGGTTACTCTGGGATGTGGCGTGGGATCCCTGCGGCAGCCAGCAGCCTGCAGAGAGCTCCCCTTGCCCAGAGTCGGAGAGAAAGGGGATAAACGGTTAATTCATATTTGAAATACCGAGTGTCGTTTGCCTTGTTTTCCTCCCTCTGTTAACAGATTTAGATTGATTTTTAGCGATAAAGGCAGTCTGTCAGTTGGCTTCATTAATGAAGAGGCCGAGAAACTTAGAACCCTCAATGCCGTGTTCCTTGGAGTCCTCCGGTGCCTCAGCTTCCGAATCCATCAGTCCGAAAGTTCTCTTGGTCCGCTTCCACCACCTTTGTTCGGGCGATCAGCTTTTCTACTTCAACTCCTGCAGAAACTCTTAACTGATCTCCAGGTCCCCAACTTTGTCCTTTGTCCCCCACCCCCCACCAGTCTAGCCTCTATCCTGGAGGCTAAACAGATCTTCCTGCAAGTCACACATGGCCCCCTTCCTTTGAAGACTGTCACTGGTTTCCCATGGCTTCAGGATGAAGTCTGAGCTGTGGTCCTCCTGACCCCGCCCCTGCCTCCCGCTTGCCTCCTCACATCTCCCCCTTACCCTTAATGCCACAGCCATGCCAAGCCCTTGGTGCTGCCCCCCGCCCCCCGCCCCCGCTCCAGGCTCTCCATTGTCTTGGGACTGTTCCATTTCTCTGACTAGTTTTTACTTTGGCTTCAGATTTCATCTTCCGTACCACTTTCTCTGAGAGTATTTCTCAGGCTGCTTTCCTCAGCCTAGCTGCTCACTGAGACCAGGGTCACAGTGATCTGTGGTCCAGTGTCGCCTCTATTTCCTCACCTCCATTGTCGCGCCCGTCAACGATGTGATGGAACGCTCTGCTTGTTGGTTTCTCTCTGCATTGTGACCTTCTTGAAGATGAACACCATGTTTTAGTCACCCGTGTGTCCTCAAACCTTATTAGTTCCTGGGGCCTAGCAAGTAATTGGTATTTATTTGAAAGAATTGTTTGATTTATGCCTAATAGGAATTTTCTTCTCATACTATGTGTCTGTTAAAGTACATTTGTGGAAATTAGGAAATCGAAGAGCAGGAGCACACATTGATGTCAGTGGAGGGGTAAGCTGACTTTTGTCTTTCCTGTCTCAGGTCTTGCAGGATGGAAATGAGGGATAAATGCTCACATTTCCTCTTATCTGTATCCGCTGAGTCACTGGGGAGGTTTGCTGGTGCAGTCATATCACACTATTCACACTCTCTTTGAACTTGGAATTGAAGTGGGTTTTTAATTTACTTTTCTCTTTAAGGTCTTGTGGTTTGTTAGTTTGGGTGCTCTTATAGTCTGGGAAATTGTATGGTAGGGATTTGTTTTTCCATTAAGTGCTCCCAGAAGAAAATAAATGATAAATAAAAATTCCAATGAATTATGGCATATGCAATTTCTCGTGCCTATCAGCGTACCCTGCCAGGTTGTTCTGATCTAACTGTAGGTAAATTCTCATTTGAGAAATATATATCCATGAAGGTTATATAGTTGTTCAAATGTAATTCTGCTATAACTATATTATTATCAAAAATGCATCTTTGGGACTCTGCAGCTTCTGTTTATTCCATTATTAAAATGATAACCCATTTATTTTTTTACATGAGTAATTTATAGAACAACATTTTGGCCTAGAATGGTTTTTTTAAAGCTATCTTTGAAAAGTTGGGGCTGAATGAAAAACCATAAGTAGTTGACTCACAAGGACTGATAGTTCTGGTTACCACTGATAGTGCAACGGGAACATGCCCTACATTAACTTTGGGGGTTTCACGTAAGTAAAAACTCTCAGGTTTAATGTTCCAGCAAGCCATAATCCGTTACGCTCATCCTCGCTTTGTTCAGTAAAGATGGAGAGGCACACTGCATTGAGATTTTAACAACCAACACATGTAAAGTGTCACTTGCTTTATTTTATATAAACTAATTTATTTTAGAAAACACTTCTTTGGAATTAAGATTAATATAATATGGCAATATTAAGAGAATATTTAAACATGTGTTTTTACTATTGTAACTCTCATATCTGTCTTTGTTTCTCCTTCAGCATTTCTATATTTCTACAAGTATTAAACCACTGTCACCTTAAACTCATTGCTTTGTAATCTGTCTTCTTCCGCAACCCAGCTATACTGTTGATTCCCTGTTGCACCTAATGCTACCAGTGGTTTCCCAGTCCTGTAGGTTCTGTGCTAGACTCTTCCTTCTTCACTTTCTTACCCGCATTACTTTTAACTGTCAATCCTATAGAGTCTACTACTGGGTGGGGCTGGGGGGGACTTCAATTATTAAATATATACGGATGCAGAAAAAAATGCATAAAACCTAAGTGTAGAGAATGAGACATGATTATTGAGCGAACACCCATGTGACCACCTTTCATTCCAACACTGAGTATGACCTGTCCCGTGGCTCCTTTCCAAGCACCCTCCACTCCTCCTCCAGAAGACTTGACTTTTTTTTTTTTTTTTAAAGATTTTATTTATTTATTTGACAGAGAGAGAGACAGCGAGAGAGGGAACACAAGCAGGGGGAGTGGGAGAGGGAGAAGCAGGCTTCCCGCGGAGCAGGGAGCCCGATGCGGGGCTCGATCCCAGGACCCTGGGACCATGACCTGAGCCGAAGGCAGATGCTTAACGATTGAGCCACCCAGGCGCCCCCAGAAGACTTGACCTTTATGGTCATACTTTGTTGCTGCTCTTTAGAGTTTTACCACTTACATCTTTTTTTAACAACTGGAATCAAATAGAATGTATTCTTTTGTATCTTCTTAAATTCAACATTATGTGTCTGAAATTTGTCCACGTCCTTTGTAACTGTGCTTTATGTTCATTGATATGGTTTTCCATTGTATGAATGTCATAATTTATCATTCTATTGTGAATGATCATTGGTCTTTTTTTTTTTAAAAGATTTTATTTATTTATTTGAGAGAGAGAGAATGAGATAGAGAGCATGAGAGGGGGGAGGGTCAGAGAGAGAGGCAGACTCCCTGCTGAGCAGGGAGCCTGACGTGGGACTCGATCCCAGGACTCCAGGATCATGACCTGAGCCGAAGGCAGTCGCTTAACCAACTGAGCCACCCAGGCGCCCGAATGATCGTTGGTCTTATTTGTATTTATGGTTACAGTGAACAACCTGCTGTGAATACTCTGGCACATACTTGCTGATGCACTGGATATTCCTATCTTCAACTTCACTCGATCTTGCAAACGGTTTTCGAAGTGGTTGAACCAGTTTACATTCCCACCATCATCACAGGAGTTAAAAGCTCCAACTCTTTGTCAACATGTGGAATTGTCACATTTTTAAATATTCGCCAATCCAGTGGGTGTACAGTCACCCTTCACAGTGGTTTTAATTGTCATTTTCCTGTTTACTTAAGGAGGTTAAGTGTGTTTTTATATGTTCGATTGTCAGTTGCATGTCCTCTTTTGTGACATGCTTGTTTAAATCTTCAGATCTTTTGCCCATTCTCTGTATTAGGTTACCTATCTTTTCTCATTGATTTGTAGGAGTTCTTTAGAGACATTGGACACAAGTCCACATCTCTGTGGCTTGCCTTTTTGCTCCTCTTTGGGTGTCCATTGATGAGAAGAACTTACTTTCTCTATAGTTGTATTCATCAACCTTGTTCTTCATGGTTAATGCCTTTTTAGTTCTGTTTAAGATATCTTTCCCTGTCCTATGGCATGATGATATTCTCTTAAGTTATTTTCTGAAAGCCTTATGGTTTTGCCTTTCACTGTTGAGTCTCTAATCTGTATACTGTTGATTTTTGTCATGAAGGAAAACCCTGTCTTTTCTTCCTTTTCTTTCCTCTAGGTCCCTTTTTTTCCCACCCCCCCCATCATTTTATGTTCTTGTTATCTTTTGACTGGCTATTGCCTTATTACCTTCCTGCCTTCATCTTCTAGTTCATGGTCCATGTTACTTCACTAGGTAGATTTTCCTAAATGTCACTCTGGTAATTGTATATTGAATTTAAAAAAACCCAGTGTCACTTACTTCATTCATGATTAAATTTTGTCTATATTTCTGGTATTCAGAGCTACTCAAAAATCTGTTGTTATTTGTAGTTTCACCAAGAAGAGATAACATCTCATCAGGGAAGATGAGCTGGCTCCTACAGTGATTCATCACCGTGTCCAGAATCAGTCTTCAGCTCTGCACAGCCCAAAGTGTTGTGTTTATTTTTTTTATTTTTTATTTTTTGTCTGAATTCTTGGAATTTATCCTACTCAGAGGAGGGAGAGTAGTGTGAGAGCCAAACACCCATTTACAATGAGGAATAACACATTCCAACAACCATTATATTCATATCTGTTCTCCAGGCCACCCTCTCTCCAGTATCACAGTATCTAAGAAGCCAAGTTGGTATTACAAAATTGCTTTCTGTGCAGACAAAAGGAGCTAGGACATTTTAACAAATATTTATTCTGAGCCACAGTGAGGCTAGACACTTTGTTCTCTCTTTACAGCAGTCTACCTGGGTTTTTTATATGCACCCAAATCAGTCTCTTTTTCTCTCTTGGATTGGGCCAGAGAAACACAGCCAAATCTTTGTTCTTTGAACCTCTTTTTCTCAGACTGCATGATGACCCACCCTGCTCCCCAACCCTCACTAATTATACTCCTCCATCAGGAAGAGCAGAGTACAACTGAATCAACTTCTACCACGGCAATTCTGAAAGTAGCCTTTTCTTCTGAGATATTATATGTCTCATTGTTTCTTCAGCTCCTGCCCCCAGCTCTCTGGTACCCTCTCTCCACCCAGGGACATCTCTTTCACTCGAGCCTGTCCCGGCTTATCTCTTTTTAATCCTACTACAAGAAGTATTGTGCTTTATGCAGAACAGGCCACTTGGTATTTTTGAAGCACACCTTGTTTCTCACTTCTTTACCTTTGGTTAATTATGTCATTTCTTTGTCTCGGTTACCCTGGCCCTGGGTCCATTAAATCTATAACTTCTAAAAAATCCTATGTGATGACATATAATGAACCTTTCCTGTTCATTCCTCCTTCTCTAGAAAGTGCCTTACAATCATATTTCCTACTGAAGGGCAGAACCTGGTGGGCCATGTTTGAACCACATGACTCCTTTCTCTGAAATAGCAATTAATCCATTGGCTGGTCATTGACTAATTATAATCTTCAAAGAAAGCTGTGCTAAGAAGTCCAGACACCATAAAGCCCATAGAACTGTTTCTTGGAACAACCAGAGCCACATATCATTTGGCGTTATGGGGTTACAGAGGAGCCACAATACGTAGAGGAAGCAGTTCTGCCAAGGGTGATCGGGGACAGGTGCTACAAGGAGAAGGGAAATGAGAGGTGTGTGGCCCAGAGAGAGACAGAGACAGAATGCCACCTCTGTCCCATATGGCTCAGCACTTCCTGTTCCAGTGCCCGTCCTCTTGAATATGGCTGTGCCTCATTTCCAGGAGATCTGTGTCCTCATACTATGTACAGGGCATGAAGAGCACGTCTTTCTCCCAACCTCTTCCTACCTGAGTCTTTTCTACCCAGAAGTAACATCTGTTTTTTTCTTAATTTTAAAAAGGTACAAAATTCACCCTCTTTGAGGGTACAGTTCAGTGAATTTTGACAAACACATGCAGTTCTTAATCCACCACCCCAATTAAGGTATAAAATACTTCCCGAACCCCCAAAATTCTCTTGTGCTTTGAATTCTCCCCCCACCAGCCCTTGACAATCACTGATCTTTTTTATATCCCCCTATAGTTCTGAGTTTTTTGGAATGTCCTAAAAAAAGAATCTTACAGCCAATAGTCTGTTGAGTCTGGATTCTTTCACTTATCAGTGCGTTTGCCATTCATCTGTGTTATTGTGTGTGTCAGTATGGGCATACCTTGCTTTAGTGCGCTTTGTAGATATTGGGGTTTTTACAGCTGAAGGTCTGTGGTAACCCTGTATTGAGCAAGTCTGTTGGTGCCATTTTTCTAACGGCATTTGGTAATTCTCCTAGTATTTTATACTTTTTCATCATTATTATATTTGTTATGGTCATCTATGATCAGTGATCTTTGATGTTACTATTGTCATTGTTTCTGGGGTACTGTGAGCTGTGTCCGTTAAGATGGCGAACTTAATAAATGTTGTATGTGCTCTGACTACTCTACCAACTGGCTGTTCACCATCTCCCTCCTCTCCTCGGGCCTCCTTGTTCCCCGAGGCTGCAGATGTGGTGGAAATAGCAAGAGAACTAAAATTAGTAGTGGAGCCTGAAGATGTGACTGAATTGTTGCAATTTCATGATAAAACGTTAATGGATGAGCTAAGAAAGTGGTTTCTTGAGATGGAATCTACTCCTAGGGAAGATGCTATGAAGATTGTTGAAATGACAACAAAGGATTTAGACTATTATATAAACCTAGTTGATAAAGCAGCAAGTTTTGAGAGGATTGACTCCAAGTTTGAAAGTTCAATTGTGGGTAAAATGCTATCGGACAGTTTCACGTGCTACAGAGAAATCTTTCATGAAAAGAAGAATCAATCCATGTGGTAAACTTCAGTATTGTCTTATTTTTAAGAACTGGCCACAGGCACCCCAACCTTCAGCAGCCGCCACCCTGATCAGTCAGCAGCCATCAAGATTAAGGCAACACCTTCCACCAGCAAAAAGATTGCAGCTCAGATGATGGTTAGTACTTTTTCGCAATAACGTATTTTTTAATCAAGGTACATACATCGGTTTTTTAGACATAATTCTATTGCACATTTAATAAACTATAGTATAGGGTAAACATAACTTTTTATGTTTCCCATTTGCACTGGGAAAACCAAGAAATTCATCAACTTGCTTTATTGCAATATTTTGCTCTCTTGTGGTGGTCTGGAACTGAACCTACAGTATTTCCTGGGTACGCCTGTACTTTGTTCCTTTTTATTCCTTAGGAATCTTTTACTGTGTGGATGTATCTCAGTGTTATTTGTCTCACCAGTTGAAATATTTGGGGTGTTTCCCGTTTGGGCCAATTACAGATAAAGCTACTATAAGCATTCAAAATAGGTTTTTGTGTAAACGTAGTCTTAATTTCACAGAGTTAAGTTCCTAGAGTGGACTTAAGGTAACTGTATGTTTAAGTTTATAAGAAACTTATACGAAATTTCAAAGTTCTCAGTGGCAGTGATCAGAAACCTACTGTTCTATACCTAGCCAAATTATCATTTGTCAGCAAGGGGGGACAGGTGTTAATGACATTTTAAGGTCTGCAATATGCCCTTATTATCTATTGTTGCTTAATAAGCCACCCTGAAGTTTAGTAGCTTAAAACAAAAATAAAAATACTTTGTACACAAATCTGCAATTTGGGCAGGAGTGGAAAGGCTTCTCTTTGTTCCACATATTGTCAGCTGGGGTAGCTCAGCTAATGGCAGCTGACTCCTCCTCCACGACAACTCCTCTCATGCCTGCAAGTTGGTGTTGACTCTGCATGGGTGGTTCATCCAGGGTTGAGGGCCAAAGGCCTCGATTCCTTTCCACATGGACCTCTTCATGTGGCCCGGGCTCTTTCAGAGCATGAAAGCTGGATTCCAAAGGCAAGCATCCCAAGAGCAAGAGCCACATAGAAACTGTATTGCTTTTTATGACTACCTTTGGAAGTCACATGGTGTTATTTTCACCATTGCGCTATCAGTTGAGATAGTCCTGTAGGCCTGCCCACGCTCAAGAGAAAAGACTTCATCTGTTTATGAGGGAGTGGCAAGGATCTGGATGAGCATGTGATGTGGGAAATATTGTTGTGACTCATTTGGAAATTAAAATCTGCCGCATAATGGCTCAAGAAGTTTACCACCTACCAAACTTCTTCAAAAGAATTTAAAAAGGATACACTCCAAGAAAAAGAAAAATAAATCAGGGGAAAAGTAGAATATAAGGAGTGATGATGAAAAATAAAGTGGTAAAATGTATTGGTTAGTCTAAGTGAACGTTGAATTTTTTTAATTAAAAATGTGGAACTAAAATCTCATAATAACATGGAAATGTAGGAGCAGAGAGACATAAAGCTTGTGAAGGTTCTCTTTTTTAATCAAATGATTTAGACACTGACTCTGGACTTAGTTATAGAATCCTTTTTTAAAAAAACATTTACTTTTTTTGAGGTCTATTTGACATATGACATTACAGGATTCTTTATGAGAATATTTGGAACATGAGCAAGTTCTATAGTGTCTCTTCACCTCCTTTCCACACATCAATCCATGACATTCTGCTTCTGCTCCCACCAAAATGGAATCATTTTTTTGTTCTTACCCTACTTAAACTTAGCTGACTTACTTGACCCTTTGGTTCACTTTCTCCTTCTTAAAACACTTTTTCTGACTTCCATAAAACCACACACTCCTGTTTGTTTTTCCTGTCTGTTAGATTCTTTTACTAGGTCATCTTCCTCTAAACACTGGATTTTTTCAGTCTTTGGTCCTAGGACTTCTGTACCTTCCCACCTTATTTTCTTTCCTTAGGCAATCTCACATAAGTCCATAGTTCACATACAAACTATAGTATTTGCATATGACTTGCAAATTTATTTCTCCAGCCCAAGCCACTTCTTTGACCTTCAGACCTCTGTATTCAGTGCCCTCTTCCTGGCATTTTCCTAGTCTTCTTCAAAGGCACCTTGATCCTGGTTTCCCTCTGTCCTGCTTTCACTTCACAAAGATCCTGACTCTCCTCCAGTACTCCTTTCTTCATATAGATGACACCACCATCCAGTAGTTGTCCAAGCCAGAACCAGGGAATTGTCCTTGATACTCCTTTTTCTCCACTACTACATCTGGTCAATCACCAGGTTCTTTTTATTGTACTGCCTAATATCCCACAAACCCACTCACATCTCTGTGTCTACCTCTGTCACCATCTCTGGCCAAACTGCTGCATCTCTCATAAATTTCTGCTGGAGTTATAACCTCTTTCCCTATGTCTGCTTTTGTTTTCTCAATCCATTCGTCATGTTGTGGACAGAATGATTTGTTAATATGAATATGGTGCCAGTCCCTTGCTTAAAATCCATTAGTATCTTGGTCTGAGTAACCAAATCTCTTGGCTTCATCTCTGTCTCTGAAACTCAGCCATGCCACTTTGTATAATGGTCAGACTCATAGTATCTAGGGTCAGATTGCATGAATTTGAATCTTAGTTTGTTTTTTTTCTGCTTACTCTAGCCATGATCTTGGACAAATTCTTGAACCTCTACATATTGGGGTTCTCTTCTTTGAAATGGAATTATTAATGTCTAGGTGTGTGTGAATTAAATGTGATGAAACGTGTAAAGTGGTAGCATAGTGCCTGACATTTAGTAAGCCTCCAGTAGATGTTAGCTTATTTTCTTGAATGACCCACGTTCTTCATGACTCAGGGAATTCTTACTGTTTCTTCCCTCTGCCCAGGATACTCCCATCATCTCACCTGGTTAATATGGACTTATCCTTCTGCTCCAGGAGGACCTTCCATCCTCATTGGCCCATGACAGACCCAGTTCATGTCTTTTGTAGATCTGTTAATGCCTATTAATTATTTTTAGGGTGTCCCCTTTACTGCTGGTTTGTGCAGTAAATTATATGGTCAGTCTTCCATGCTTAGTTCAAAAGTGACTTTTTCTAGGGAACTTTCCCAGTTCCACCAAGTCAGGTGCCTTATTATTTGTTCTCATAACACATCCTGCATCTTCCTTTGCGGTAGTTATGAACAGGTCATTGTGTAACTCATTACTTGAGGTTTGTTTTTCCCATTAGGTTGTAAGCTCTCTGAGGATGAGAACTGGGTTGTCTGGAATCATTACTGATTCTGCAGCACTGGTCTTGTTTGTCAGTGCTCCCTAAATATCGTTTGGAAAGAAGAAACACTAAGCCAGGAATCTGATCTGGCCCTTTGTCCTATTTCTCCCATTAAGCGTCAAGTCACGTCCCCTTTCTGGGCCTCAGTCTCTACCTGAAAAACGACGAAATTGGACTTGATGTTCTCTAAAGCTCCTTTGACTCTACATCACATGAGTGTAGGGACATCAAAGAAACCTCTTACCTATTTTCTAGTATTTAGAATCTTGAATTCTAAGAAATACATGGAATCAATTTAATTCCCCCCCAAAATAGAATAATATCCCTATATTACCCAGTGAATGTAGCCCTGATTGTTATCCCTTTCCTTGTTATGGACTCCTAATGTGTAAACGGTGATATTATCTCTTTTTTCTCAATATATATGAGAAGAATATATAGTCTGTATGATTATGTGATCATTGCTGTACCTGCTAACAAGTTGAAAACTGAGCTAATAGGGAAAAAAAGCCCTAGTTAAGATTATTTAAAGTAAGTTTGCTTTCTCTAGGTAGGTAGCCAATTAAAGACATTTTGTTGTTGTTGTTGTCATTCAGGAAAATAATCCTTAAGGAGAGAGTGTCATGAAAAATTGAAAGCATTTTTATTGAGTTTTATAATGAAATTAAGTAGAAAATAAGAACAGGAAATGAAATCTATAACACTAATGGGAGATCTTGAAGCCATTTTATAAGGGTTTTTTTTTTTTTTCCCCCTAATTTAATTGGGTCTCATAACATGTCTGTGAGGTTGGGAAGGTTTTTGTTTGTTTGCTTGTTTGCTTGCTTGTTTGTATTTAATAATGTGAGGAAATCTGCTAAACCTGACTATTCCCTTTCCAACTGATTAATGCATACATAGCAGTTGCTTACAGCTAAAAGCAGGAAGACCCTGAAAACTGAGAAATAGCTACTCTGAAGTCATTTTGGCTTCTGGGAGGTCTTAACAATGCTTTGGGATATAAAATTTCCTGAGGTCTTTAAGAAATTTTCTTGGTAACTCTGAGGAATGGTGGGTCATGGTGCAGTGACTGTTTGTGTAAATTAAAGGGTTGTAGGATTGAGGGGCAGAGAATTGTGAAGAAGAGGCCTGTGACTTCCAGTGAGAATGGAAATATCCCCCCACCCCGCCGTGGCTTCCACACCAGTCCTGTTTCCATAGTGCTGGGTTATCTTGAATGCCTACAATGCCTTATTCTACCATGGCAAGTCATTCATGTACTCCACGCCACCCTCAACACCTTGAAGTATCTTTTGTTTCTTGGCCTTATTGGACGTGGGCCAGTGTGAAAAACTAAATTTATCTAAATTCGTCCTTCTGCTGAGAACTCTTGAGACAAAAACTGAGGCATCATCAAAAGAGAGAGGACATATGGATGAAGAAGATGGTGAACTGGAAACCAGTGTCTGGAAAGGTCCAGAAGTAACCTCTTCCATCGACTGTAGGACCGGCTCCACGAAGGACCATGATACGGAGGCGAATGAGGGAACTTGAGAGAGCTCTGAGCCTGCAGGGACATGCTTGCGCCCCAACAGACCCCAGCCTGAAGACCTGCTTTGGACCACCTGCATTGAGTTGGGCTTAAAAGCTCAATCTGACTTTCAAAACTGTTTAATTTTTTTTTCTAGGTGCATCTTTCAATACACTTTTGAAGGATTCCAAGTGATTTCCTCTTCATTTTCTTTTTTCTATCATTTTTAGAGGATAAACTTTTTTTTTTTTTTTTTTTAATTTTTAACTTCTTTTGGCTATGGGGCAATCAGGCTGGTAGTGAATAAATCCTTTCAGTACTAAGATACCTTTTTGTAGCATTTGACCAATTTGAAAGGCAGTGGTTCCTAAATTTCAGTGATACACCAAGCTTTACAGAAAATGAGTTCCAAAGGGAATTGATTTTTATCTGCAATACTTTCATCCTACAGACAGGATATTGACCACATTTGATAGAATGGAAGTGTGAAACTAGAAAGAAACATTGCAATAATAAATCCTCTGGGAGCCGTTCGTGATCAACAGGATCATTCACTGGATGGAAATGTCTGAGAGCTGGACAGTGTCAATAGAGAAGAAAGATGAAATGAAAGCATCAGCCTTCTGGAAGAGTCTTCTTCCTTGAGTCCTACGGTTTTTGTTAACGGGTTCTTCTTTTCAGTATCCTGACCTTGTTCATTAGCTCATATGAGAATCTTAAAATTCCTAATAACTTACAATCAAATATTTTAAAATGTCAAAATACTGGCAGACCTCAGTCCTGCTGGCATGTTGCCATATGAATTGATCCACAACCATTGTGAGATGCCTCGGTACAGTCTTCTTCTTTTATTTCTGTCTTACATTATTTTGAATTTCATGCTTTCCTAATGCAGTAGGTAGTTTTGTCTTACTGTGGGAAAGTAAAAGGTCTGTCATCAACGTGGGCTTCTCTTCATGAGCTTCTCTTTCCTGCTGTATTGTGTAGTTGGTGGCTGGCATGGTTACTTCATTATATGGCTAACCATAGTTTTCACCTGTGTGTAGGAAAACATGTCTCAAATGTTGATTTCCTTTGAGAATTACATTAAAAACTCAATTCTAAGTACCTCTTTTTGAATACTGATATTACTGATAAAATGATTACAAATCATTCTTAGAAATAAGAACAAAGTAGTTTTTATCTCATTAAAGCTCATGTATAATTTTGTAGAGAATAAGGGATTATTTCAAAGAGTTTTAATAGGTGATAATAGGGAGATTTCTTTGACCATAGAGTTTTTAAGAACTTTTGAAGTTTGGAAATCTGTTGAGGCAAAAAGAGAATGAGGAGCTCTCTGGATAGCACAGACTGATCATAAGTGGATTGGAGCACTGTCAGTGGTGCATGTGGGAATTGTGAGTCAAGAGGTAGATCATAAAAGAGTAGGGGAGAGACAGCATCAGAAGTTGACTAGAAGATGAAGGGATAGTGGGAAATAAGTCAGATCCCATGAGGTTTAGAGATGGAGGCAGGTAAGGAAGAAGAAGGTAGAGTGGACTGGACAGGGCAGTGAAGCTAGGATGACAACTGCCTCAGCTCTAAGCCCAGTGGTATGAGGCTATGGGAAGTCTAGACAGGGCTACAAGGGCAAGAGGGTAAAGGGGGGAGAACCAAGCTCCAAGTGGAGCAAGACGAGGAAGGAAACAGTCAGAGACGAGGTGGACCGACCAGGCAAGGGGTTTTGCAGGGGTTCAACCTTGAGTCCCTTAGGCACACTGAGAGTGGTTAAAGACTGTGGGACCAAGGAGGGATGTAGTGAAGCAGGAGATGGTGCAGAGATGCCTAGGGATTTGAATGTAGGAAATGAGAGAAATTGAGATTCTGGGACTTTACGCATCAAAAGGGATAAAGGCAGTGATGTGCTGTTAAATGTTTAATAACTGGCTTTTGGCAGGGAAAAGTCCTAATTGGTAGCATTTGCCGATTTCCATGGTGTTAGTACTCCCACCAAAACAGATTTCAACTACCAACATGGCATCGTCTCCTATGGATTTGGATAGAAAAGCACAAAATTGGCACATGTGAGCCAATAGGAGCTGGCTTCAGCCACCCCGGATAAAGGGCATACTTGAATTAATGTTTTTGGGCAAAGGCAGATAAGTGGCCAAAAACGTGAGCAATAGAGTGTAGGGAGCGTTTGGTATCCCTTTTGACTTCTGGGGATAGAGGTACAGTGACCTCAGGCCTCTTAGCTTGGGCCATTTAAAAAACAGGCCTCGGATGGATTTGGCCCACAGACCACAGTGCCAGTTACTGCTATAAACTTTATCATGCCTATGAAACATCTCCACTTGGGAATCTAATCGATCCCTCAAATTCAAATCTGTTTAAGGTATTAATATCCAGAATATACCTATTTTTAAAAACTCCTACAACTCAACCATAAAAAAACAACCCAGTTAAGAAATGGATAAAGTATTTTGATAGATACTTCCTCAAAGAAGATAAACAAATGGCCAAAAGCATATTAAAAGATGCTCAGCATCATTAGTCATCTGGGAAATGCAAATCAAAACCACAAAGAGATACCCACTTTATACCCATTAGGTAGGATGGCTATTATAAAAACAAAATCAGGAAATAACAAATCTTGTTGAAGATAGGGAGAAATCGGAGCCCTCATGTATTGCTGATGAGAATGTGAAATAGTGCAGCTGGTGTGGAAAAGTTTGGTGATCCCTCACAATATTAAACAAAATTACCACATGGTCCAGCAGTTTTACTCCTGGGTATATACCCCAAAGAATAGACAGCAGACTTAAACAGATATTTGCACACTCATTCATAGTGGTGTCATTCATAATAGCCAAAAGGTGGAAACAAGTGCCCACCAGCAGATGAATAATGAACAAAATGCAATCTGCACATCCAGTGGGGAATTCTTCAACCATAAAAAGGAATGAACATTTGAAAAATGCTACAACATGGGTGAACCTTGAAAGCCATGCTAAGTGGAAAAAAAGCCAAACACAAAAGGACAAATACCGTATGCTTCCAGTTATAGCAGGTATCTAGAACAGGCCAATTTGTGGAGACAGAGAGTAGAATGGAAGTTACTAGGGCCAGGGGCGGAAGGGATTGGGGGGGTTGTTTAATGGGCACAGAATTTCCGTTTGGGATGTTGAAAAGGCTGTAGAAATAGTGATGGTTGCACAATGTTGTGAATATACTCAGTGCTATTAAATTGTACATTTAAGTGGTTAAAATGATAAATTTTGTTATGTATATTTTACTACAGTTTTAAAGAAAGCAATTCAGTGGAGGAAAAATAATCTTTTTAGCATATGGTGCGGGAGAAACTGGACATCAGCAGGCAAAAACCATGAACCTCAACCTAAAACTCACACCTTACGCAAAAAAAAAAAAAAAAAAAAATCAACTAAGATTACACTTTAGATCTAAGTATAACATGTAAGCCTGTGAAAGTCTTTAGAAAAAGCATAGGAGAAAATCTTCAGGACCTGGGAGTTAGTGAAGATTTTTTAGACATGGCACCAAAAACATGATTCATAAATGAGAAAAGTAAATAAATTGGGTTTCATCAAAACCGGAAACTTTTGCTGTGTAACAGATGCTGTGAAGAGGATGGAGCGAGAAACTGTAGACTGGGAGGAAGTATGGGCAAGCCACACATGTTTTAAAGGCTTGATAATCGTTTTATCAATATAATCATTTTATTGTATAACCCAGTGATCACACTTCTTTTTTTTTTTTTTTAAAGATTTTATTTATTTATTTATTTTAGAGAGCGAGCGAGAGAGAAACAGCATGAGAGGGGAGAGGGTCAGAGGGAGAAGCAGGCTCCCCGCTGAGCCGGGAGCCCGATGTGGGACTCGATCCCAGGACCCTGGGATCATGACCTGAGCCGAAGGCAGACGCTTAACCATCTGAGCCACCCAGGCGCCCGATCACACTTCTTGATAATTATTCCAGAGAAGTGAAGAACTAGGATCATACAAAAACATGCACACAAACATTAATAACAGCTTTATTTGTAATAGCCAAATTTAGAAATTTATTTGTAATTAGCCAAAAATTAGAAACAACCCAGATGCTCTTTAGTGAGTGAATGATTAAACCAGCTGTGGTCTATACTTACTGTGGAACACTACTCAGCAACAAAGAGGAATGAACTATTATTACAACTTGAGCAGATCTCAAGGGCATTGCGTTAAGGAAAAATACCCAATCGCAAAAGGTTATATGCTCTATGATTTCATGTATATAACATTCTCAAAAGCACACAATTATGGAGGTGGAGAAAAGATGAGTGGTTTCCAGGAGTTAGGGGAGGGCTCGGGAGGGCAGTGAGGGAAGACGGAAGAATGTGAATAGAGAGGGGTAGCATGAGGGAGCTTTGTGGTGATGGAATGGTTACACAAATGATGGACCCATGCTAAACTGGCATAAAACTATATGCACATGCAGATGAGTCCCTGTATAACTGGTGAAATCTAAATAAGGTCTGGGGCATTGTACCAGCACCTGTCCTGGTTTTGATATTGTACTGAGGTTTGTTATCGTACCTTTGGGGGAAATGGGGTGGAGCGTACATTAAACCTCTCTGTACCATATTTGCATTTTTCTATGAATCTGTTACTATTTGAAATCTATGATTTTGAAACATCGTTGTACAGTTTAATTATAATAAAGTAAGTATTTGCAGAAGCAATGTCCAGAAATGGATCGTTGCAACTTCTTAAAAGGCCTAGGTTTGCCCTTTCCCCCCTTAAAAGCAGCAGCTCGCCTGACTCCTGTGTATGGTAACTACTCTGTGATTCCTTGTCATTTTACCACATACGTGCTATGGTTTACTTTTTGGACTTTTTATAAAGTCCTAACTATATGTATTCTTCTGCATCTGACCTCTTTCACTCAACGTTATTTTTATGAAATTCATACTTGTTCTAGAAAGCATTCATTTTTATTGCTGTTTAATATTCCATTGTATGCACACACGACAGTGTGTTTATCCATTCTAGCATTAATAGACTTTTGATTGTTTCCCAATTAGACTACTACAAATAGTGCTGCCATTTCTGTTCTTATACATGTCCCCTGGTATACCTGTGCACATGTTTTTGTTGGGTTTTGCCAAAGAATGGAATTGCTGGGTCATAAAGGCAAGCGTGTCTTCAAATTTATGAGAAAATGCCTATTTTCAGTTTCTCCATTACACTTAATTGCCTTTTATACTTAATTTGTGATGTTTATTTTATATCTTCCATCATTAGGATATAAGCTCCCAACATACTGTTTCGGGTTTTTTCCCATTCTGCATTTCCAGTATTTATAGCAGAGGGACATAGTAGGCATTTAAAGATTGTTGAATCCATGGTGTTACATCCAAAGGATAGCTTTTCTTCCCTGATTAACCCTACCTTCACTTGGATCAGGTTAAAATGGATAGAGTCCAGAATGTTTTTTTCTGGACCCCTTGAGATCAGATGCGTTTTGGAATTCAGAGTTTTTTATTTTTTCATGTTTTGGAAAGGTAATAGAGCCCATACACTGTATGTTACCTAATACCACGAGTGTGGGTTCTAGGAGGATCCCGTGATCAAACATATTAATGTCTCTGTGGTGGAACAATGACAATCACTGAATGAGATAAGAAAAACTCAAAATAGCCTTTTATCAGGTAAAGCAATTGTTTGATAGAATTTTAAAGGATCTACATGTCAGATCACCGGGTGAAGATTTTGATGCTAAAAATATACATCAAAATTTATAAAAATGTCTTACCTTTCCTTACAGCTTTGGGAGATGATAGGCAGCATAAATATGATTATACTCACTTCACAGATGAGATAATTGAGTCACAAGGAAATCAGGATCTTACCCCAAGTTTTACTAAACAGCAGAGCTAAAACGCAAACCGTGTCTTATGCTAATACTTTTTCAACAATGCCACAGCTGCTTCTCATTGATGAAAGTGGCAGTTTTGTGATTCGTAAATTAACATTTCCAGAGGGGAAAAAGCTGCTTCATAATGAAGCTGTCATAAATCATGCACAGTTGTCCCGAGATTTGGAACAGAGCTAATGGCAGTGCTCCCACCGAGGCACATGTACACGCTGGACGGTCCAGGGTCAGCATTCGTTTGTCGGCTGCAGTGAAAGCCCTGACCCACCACACACAGGGACGCCTGCCTTCAGCATCGCCAATCTCCCTTTCTTGTGTTCTCTCTTTTCTTTGTGGAGAATTCTTTTCCCATATCAGCTCCACAGTGCCATGCATTACTCTCAGCCTCTGTCCTCTCTCAGCACAGAGGAGGATCTGAAATAAGGCATCTGGATTTATAAATTAAACAGCAGTTTTTACTGGGAGTGATTTTCAGGCAAGGTATTACCTGGTAAGGCATTGACATTGAGTGAATTGATTGAATGAATGTAGATTACAGACTTCCTATGAATTACGTTTATTGTATTTGCCTATCTCCTCCAGTAGAAGTAAGCTGGGTCCATGTGAGGCTTTTTATTATTTTGTTCTCTAATGCTTTCCCAATACCTATAACAGGACCCAGCACATACTTTGCACTTGTTTAATAAATTAATGATTGTATATGCCTTTTATCTTTAAGAGATATATGCCTTTAAGCTCTGTTAAAAAACAATTTCAGACTGGAAGAAGTAGAAAGATTTCTGTGGGGAGTAAGTAGATTTTGGCATGCCCTATAAGAGCACTCATCACAGATTATTACCATTATATTCTGTGTAATCTTTTATTAAGAGTTAGCTTCATGAGAACAGGAAACTCATCTGTGCCTGGTACATAATAGGCATTCAGAAACTATTTATTGACTTCAGGTTCTGCCAGGTGGAGTTGCCCCATTGCTCCCTGATCCTCCCCTTACAACTAAAATTCCTTGGATAAAACACAGCAAACAAGTGTAGGACATCTGGGAAAAGCAGAAATAAGAGTACTGCCTGGGGACTTTGGCACTTAAGAATCAAGGTGTTGGCAAGTTCTCTCAGTTTTCTTACTACTGCCCATGTATCCCGGACAAAGAGCTGCAGATACTCTCATCTGAACCAGCAAACACACACACACACACACAAGCGCTCCAAGAAAAGCCTATTCCTTCTAGCCAAAGGTCTAGGAAAAAGGTGGCTTAACATCTGTGCTACTCTAGCCAAGGAATAGGAAAAAAATGCCCCTCCCTCCCCCACTACCTCATCATGTGAAAGTCAGTGTTCTACCATTACTGCACTCTATCAATATAGGCAGGTACTCTGATCTGCCCATTGTTGGTGTTGGTGGGACTGAGCATGGAACTGATCCTCCATCTTCTGCCCACTGAAAATAGTTGGTGTTCTGATTCCTCCATCAGGGTACTGTCATTGGGCTCTACAACAGTTGAGCATCGCCCCAACTCAGAGACCTAAGGAACTGGTGAGAAGTGGGCTAATTACCATTAGGCCTCACACCCCACACTTGTTTCAGCTGGGCCCAGTGGAACACTGTGCAGCAACAAAGCAGTTAGCCTCCCCGCCTTTCCTGGTGGTTGTAGGGCCCACAGTGGAGCTGATCTTTACTCTCACTCAGAGGCAGTGAGGTAGAGGGAGTCAGCGCCCCCCTTTTGCTAGGGTAGTGTTAGAGGAGCCTGGTACAAAGCTGTACATACACACCTGTCTAGCCCTTATGCTACACATCAACCAAGGGTATGCCTGCAAAAAAGAGAAGATTACATAGGATCAAGTCTTATTATATACTATCCAAAATAGGATATAACTGAAGATGACTTATTATACTAAGAACCAGGAAAATCACAACTTTTATTAGAAAAGCCAGTAAACACACTAATACAGAAAGAAATCGGATGTTGGCATTATGTGGAAAAGATTTTATTTCTATTCTATTTTACTTTTTAGAGAGGGGGAAGGGGCAGGGGGACAGGGAGAGAGAGAATCTTAAGCAGGCTCCATGCCCAGCATGGAGCCCGACGCAGAGCTTGATCTCACAACCTTGAGATGACCTGAGCTGAAATCAAGAGTCAGATGCTTAACCAACCAAGCCATACAGACACCCCTATCACCCCTGCTAAAGCAGCCAATCATAAAAGTACTTTAAAAAGTAATTATTAATTCTCTTCATAGAAATGGAAAAATAGAAAAGTTCAGCAAAGAAGTGTAACAAAAAAGAACCAAATGGAAATTAAAGAACTGAAAAATACAGTAACCAAAATAAAAGTTCACTGGAAGGGCTCAGTAGCAGAGGAGAGATGACAGAGGATTGAATCAGTGAACTTAAGGATAGAGTAAGAATCTACCCAACCTGAGCAACAGAGAAAAGATAGACTTGGGGGTGGGGGGCGGGGAGAAAGAGACCCATAAGGATCTGTGGGATAATAACAGGAGCTAACATTCACATCATCAGGACCCACCCATCAGAGAAGAGAAGGAGGGTTGAGCCAAGAAGTATTTGAAGACATAATGTCTGAGAACATCCCAAACTGGTCAAAAAAACATAAACCTACAAATTCAAGAAGTTGAGCAACCCCAAATCAGATAAATGCAAAGAAATTCACACCAAGACATATTATAATTAAACTCTGAACACCAAAGAAAAGGGAAAAGTCTTGAAGTCAGAGCGAAATGACACATTACTTGTAGAGGAACATGAATTCTAATGACAGCAGTCATCTGAAGCCATGGGGGCTAGAAGGAAGTGGCAGAACATTTTTCAAATACTGAAAGAAAAGAACTGTCAATAGCAAATTTTATATCTTGTGAAAACATCTTTTAGGAATGAAAGAGAAATCAAGACATACTCAGGTGATGGAAAACTAAGAGAATTTGTTGTTAGCAAACTTATCCTTAAGGAATAGCTAAAGGAAATTTTCTAAACAGAAAAAATAATGTAACAGCAGAAAACTTGGAACTTCAGAAAGGAAAGAAGAACATTGGAATGCATAAATATAGGGGAAATGCATTAGATTATCCTACTTTCCTTGAATTTCTTAAATCGTATTTGATGGTTGAAGCAAAAATTATAACAGCATCTGCTATGGTGCTTAGTATATGTAGAGGAAATATTAAAATGATTTCATTTAAAAAGTGGAGAAAGTAAGGAGACTTGAGCAAAAGTAAGGTTTTTAAACTTCATTCGGAGTGGTGTGTCATATTATGTATATTGTAATACCTACATCAACCACTAAGAAAACTATACAAAATAAGATACTGAAAAACACTAGAAATAAATCACTATGTATTCCAAAACATGTTTACATAACCCACAGGGAAATAAGAAAAGAGAAACAGAGTAACAAGAATCAGATCAAACAGAAAACAAATAATAAAATGGCAAATTTGAGCTCTAACATATCAATAATTATAGTAAATGTAAATGATATAAACCTGCCAATTAAAATCAGCAATGATACAGAACAGAACAACACAACCAACAGAACTTAATATAGAACACTTCACACAACAAAAACAAAGTAAATGGTTTTTTCAAGTATGCATGCAACATTCACAAGGATGGACATTATCCTGGGCAATAAAACAAACCACAACAAATGAAAAGAATTGAAATCATACAGAAATATTCTTTGGCCATAGTGGAATCAAAGTAAAAGTCAGTAACAAAACGACAACAGGAAAATGGGGAAATTAACACACTTCTAAATCGTTTCTGGGTCAAAAATAAAACAAAGGAACTTAAAAAAAAATGCAGAGTAGTGAATGATAATATAATACAAAATGTCGAAATTTTTGTGATGCTGCTAAAGCAGGGCGAGAGGAAAATTTATAGCTCAAAATGCTTACATTAGAAAAAAGGAAGAGTCTCAATAAACCATAAACTCTCACCTCAAGGAACTAGGTAAAGAAGAACAAAATAACCCAAAGGAAATGGAGGGGAATGATAAAGGGCACAGAAGAAATTTGTGAAACTGAAAACAAAAATGGTGGAAAAATGATATTAAAGCTGGTTCCAATTGCACTATGAGGTATTGACCCAAAGGATGCAAAAATACAGATTCATAGGGATACTTGCACCCCGATATTTATGGCAGCATTATTCAACAATTGCTAAACTATAGAAAGAGCCCAAGTGACAGTCAACTGATGAATGGATAAAGATGTGGGATATATATATATATATATATATATATATATATATATATATATATATACTATATATATATAGTAATACTATATACACAATATAGAATTACTCAACCATCAAGAAGAATGAAATCTTGCCATTTGCAGCAACATGGATGGAGCTAGAGGGTATGATGCTAAGTTAAATATGTCAGAGAAAGACAAATACCATATGTTTTCCCTCACATGTGGAATTTACGAATAAAACAGATGAACATAAGGGAAAGGGGGAAAAAGAGAATGGAAAGCAAGCCATAAGAGACTCTTAACGATAGAGAACAAAGTGAAGGTTGATGGAGGGAGGTGGGGGATGAGCTAGATGGGTGGTGGGTATTAAGGAGGGCACTTGTGATGAGCACTGGGTGTTGTATGTAAGTGATGAATCACTGAATTCTCCTGAAACTGATATTACACTATATGTTAACTAACTAAATAAAAATTTGAAAAAAGACAAAGCTCATTCTTTGAAAAGATCAGTACGGTGGACAAACCTATAGGAAGACTGACAATGAAGAAAGAAAAGATACAAATCACCAATATGAGAAATGAAAAGAGAATCACTATAGTCCCTGTAAAAAAAAAATGAGAGGAATAATATGAATAACTGCACATATGCATATGGCCACCCAGGCGACATGAACTGTTCATCAAAAAGGAAAAACCAAAACTCAACCAAGATGAAACAATAAGGTAATTGAATTTGCTATGAAAACTGCCTGAAAAGGGGATTTCCCTGCAGTTTCAGGTGATGGAAAACTAAGAGAATTTGTTGTTAGCAAACTTATCCTTAAGGAATAGCTAAAGGAAATTTTCTAAACAGACAAAATAATGTCATTTTCCAGTGTCCTTGCATTTGAAGTGAGTGTCCAGAGTTTACCCAATTTTACCAACCTTTTAAAGAATGCCAGCTTCACATACACTCTTCCAAAGAAATGGAGAGGAGAAAACACTTTCCAATTTATGAGAATAATATTACCTTGATACCCAAACCAGATAAAGGCAGTTAAAAAAAAAAAAAAGTAAATCTGTAGACCAGTATTTCTCACACCTTTAGTCATAAAAATCTTCAAGAAAATATTAGCAAATTGGGGCGCCTGGGTGGCTCAGTCGTTAAGCGTCTGCCTTCGGCTCAGGTCATGATCCCAGGGTCCTGGGATCGAGCCCCGCATCAGGCTCCCTGCTCGGTGGGAAGCCTGCTTCTCCCTCTCCCACTCCCCCTGCTTGTGTTCCCTCTCTCGCTCTCTCTCTCTCTGTCACATAAATAAATAAAATCTTTAAAAAAAAAAAAAGAAAATATTAGCAAATCAGTTTTCAACAAATTACATATCATGACTAAGCAGGATTTGCTTCAGTTATCTATCAAAGGCTGATTCAGCATTGAAACTCAATTCATGTAACACATTATATCAACAGTTTAAAAGAGAAAAAAACATTGAATCAATTTATTCAGAAAAAACTTCTGACAAAATTCAACATGTATTCCTGGTAAGGACTCCCAGCAACCTAGGAATGAAGGGGGAATTTCCTCAAATTGGTAAAAAGCATCAGGAAAAAAAAAAGAAAAAACCCAAACCTACTATTATCACTCACATACCCTGCTGGCAGAAAGGTAAAATGGTACAACTATGGGAATAGATTGGCTGTTGTTTTATAAAACTAAAAATGCAATTACATACAACACATCAAATGCAGTCTTGGACTATTTTATAAGATTTAAAGATTCGACTCATGGCTAGACACAACATGCTGACCCTGGGATAGGTGGAAAGACAGAACTCTTTGTTACTTACAGCTCCACAGGAGAAGGCCAGGCCCCCAGTAGGGCCATGCAGGGAGTTGTAAGCTGGAGCTACGGGGGGCAGATACTGTGTCAAGTGTGGGGGGGTGGTTATCTAGGTTTCCTGGGCTCCTTGGGGATTGGCTAATTTGAAAAATTTCAGTGGTCTGCAGGGTGTGGAGGCTGTCCCTAGTCACTGGTGCCTGGCCCCAGAGCAATGAGGGCTAATGCAGAGTGGTCCTGGAGCACAAGAGCCCCGTCAGGGAAGTGATTGGGTGTAGACTTACCCAATGCTCCAGGGGAACTGACTGGCCTCTCTAGTCAGGGCGTCCAAACTCGATCAAGACAGCTTTTAAAACAAACAATTTCATATGGGTATTTTTTCCATAGAAATGAAAAGTCATGTTCACATAAAAAGCAGTAATAAATATTCATAGCATTGTCTATTCATAATCACCCAAAACTGGCAAAAAAACAACAACAAAAAACCAATGTCCCTTGACTGGGTAATGTTAATTAAGCCTCGGGATACAACACAGCAGGAGAAAGGAATGAACAACTCGGGTGAATCTTCAAGGAATTAAGGTGATGAAAAGATTCAACCCCAGAAGCCACATCCTGTATAATTCCGTTTATATGACATTATTGAAATGATGAAGTTCAAGGAATGGAGGACAGATTAGAGGTTGCTGGGGGTCAGTGTGGCAGGGAGGAGGTGCTGGTGACTGTGAAGGCCATCTCGGGATCCTTGGGGTGCTGGGGATGCTCTGCATCGCATCGTACTGATTGTTTCTTACCACTCCAATGGAATCTGCACTTATCTTAAAAAGGTTAAGTTTTTTAAAGTGTTTATTGAATGGAAGAAGGAAGGAATGCTCATGGGATGGAGCCTCAAGGTGTGCATTGAACTTAATTTGTATGAAGTCACTTGTGAAGAGGCATCAGAAGGTGCAGGAAGGACTTTGGCCTCTTCTAGATGCCTTTTTCCCCCCCTCTACAAAAAAAGACAAAAAGGGAATGGGGTCTTACGTTCTATGGCTTCTCAGGATGCATGGAAAAAAGAAAAATCATAATTAAAGTTTCTAGATTCAAACTGCTTTGAATACACTATGGGAAGCAGCCTCTTTTTTCTGTGAACTGGGCTCAGCACATTGATAATCGGAGTATAGAGCCGGTAATAGCCCAGAGTAAGGGAATGAGAGTGGAGCCGTGACACGTTCAAAGATTGTTAGAAAGGTTTTACTCCAAAGGTTAGAATATTTCCAAAGGGAAACTACTCTGGAAACTAGTTTTAACTACATTCAGGGCAGCCTGAGCGTTAAGAGCTTTAGGACAATCAGTGCTCAGCGTGGTAATGAGGCGGCTGCTTCCTGACTCCTTTTTGAGAGCTGTGTCTGCCAAATTAATTGTATTATTGCTATTTATAGCACCTGAGGCTTTCTGCGTGTTTCTTTGGAGTGTTCCAAGCCCTTCTACAATCCCAGAGAGCAATGCAGTGTGCAGGAGTCGGTCGGTACAGGCTGGTGGGTTGTGGATCCGACCCGGGTTCTCCTTCCGGCTCTAGCATTTCTGGCCCTGTGACTTGGGGCACACCGAGACCCGAGCACAAATAACTGCGTCTGTACTGAAGGGGGTCTCAAAGAAGAAATGATGCAGGTGCTGGGTGGACAGCACTCCCTGCCGGCTCCACAGACACCGGGACTGCTGCTGTTCTCGCCCAATGAGAAGCAGGAGCAGGACCCCTGGCGCAAAGGGGATCGGGACACAGATTGCGTCTCTGCTTCTGACTCGCCTTGTGACTTCTACAAAGTCACGTACTCTGTAGGCCTTCGTCTCTGCGTCTGGCATCTTCTGATGTTGGAGCAGACAGCGTGCAGAGTATCTTCCAGCTTTCATGGGTGTGGCTTCTGAGCTGAACTTGTTCCAGGCAAAATGATAGAGTCGCATAGTGGTTGGGAGCGTGGGCTTCGAATCTTCTAGGTCTGGGTATGAGCCCTGCCTCTGTTCCTGATGTGTGTCAGGCCCGGCAGCCGACGGTCGGCTTTCTCAGCAGGACTGTGGTTCTGTTCTCGCCCCTGCCGAGTCCTGGTTGCCCTACGTCAGGTCAGCACAGTTGACCAAGGCCGGTCGGCGCCCCCACCCTCTGCTAGCCTTGTGTTTCTGTGAACACACCACCTGTTCATTCAGGCATCGTCTATGGCCGATACCCAGCTACACGGCCAGAGGCGGGTAGTTGGGACAGAGACCATGTGCCTACGAACCTGAAACTTTTTACTGTTCAGTTCTTTACAGAAAATGTTGGCCAAGCCCTTCTCTAGGAAAATTATGCTAATCCTGCCCCTTGGTTTCCTAGCTTCCTAGCTTCCCTTCATCTGTAGAAAGGTGGAAGGGGCAGGCTTGTTGCCTGATAACACTGAGCCACTAGTCTCTGGCTCCTTTCCTCTAGGTATTTATTATATGAGAAAATGGACTATTTTCAGAAGCCTCTTGAACATCTTTGTTACTGTTATTGCTTGCGACTCAGTGCCCCACTCTTTTACTGCTTATAAAACTTTGCACAAATTACTTCTCCAGGCCTCAGCTTTCTTATCTGTATCTCACTTTTAATAATAACCAGGATTAAATTAGTGATAAATATAAAGTTTTGCTCAGTTCTTTTCAGAGAGTAAGCAAATAATTGGAAGTTACTGTTTTTACTTTTTTTTTTTTTTTAAAGACTTCATTTTTTAACAGCGAGAGAGACAGCGAGAGAGGGAACACAAGCAGGGAGAGTGGGAGAGAGAGAAGCAGGCTTCCCGCCGAGCAGGGAGCCTGATGTGGGACTCGATCCCAGGACCCTGGGATCATGACCTGAGCCGAAGGCAGACACTTAATGACTGAGCCACCCAGGTGCCCCTGTTTTTACTTTTGACGAGTCCATACATAATTTTAAAATACTTTGTGTCTCCGTCTACACAAGCACATATTTGCCAAATTAAATACCTTTTGCAAGAGTCATGTTTTATTTAGAAATGTTTTGACAGCCAGAATGTATGTTTCTATTGCAAACAAAAATATTTCCCGTTTAGAAATACTTGTTCTGATCATCTGTGTGGAAATGAATGTTTTGTATTCGAGCTGTTAAGCTGCAAAATATATTTGCTAAATGCTCTTGCAAATGTATTTGTCCATTTCTTAGAATATTGCCTTGGAGAAGTACCCAGTGACAATTATGCTCTTACGAGAATAACCCAGAGCAGATCTAGCCTTTTGAACAAATAGGGGGTGGCAGCTGGGACAGACAGCTTTGTGGTTGTCAATGCACAGATCCACATTGCTCCTCATGGCTCTCACATTATGTCCAGCCCTAGCTGGGTGAGCCTCCACATGGTGATTACCATGGATCCAGTATGAACTGACATGTTATACTTCTGTCTCAAGCACCAGACAATATTGACTTTTTTTTTTTGCTGTAACAATAATTTTTTTCCTTTGAGAGCCATGAGTAAATAGAATTTTTTTTTGTTTGCCAAAATTGTAATAACTCACTTGAGGCTTATTGTTAATTTTCAGTGATAGTAGCAAGAGTTCATCCTTTTATAATTCTCATATTGCTTCTCTTTCATGTTTTACATGTAGTAAACGAAAAAGTAAGCCCACTGGATAGCCTATGTCTTTTGCTAGCATTTAGGATAAAGAGAGGCCCAATAAATCATGCATTGACCAGCCCTACCAATATTGAATTATGAGATCACGGCGTAAGTTTACAGATAAATCACCAAGCCAGTGTCACAGAGTCAATCTGGTTTGGAGAGTAGGAAAGCATTTCTTCTTTTCAAGATTCCACATTAGTTTTAACCCCTGTAACATTATACCAATATTTTTTCAACTTGATTATACTCTCCGCTGCAAGGTCAAGATAAACTTTACATTAATAAAAGCCATATGACTTGTCTTTTGAGTTTCAAGAGAATTTAATTTAAAAGTGGTACTTTGCATTTATATAACACCTTTCATAATGTGTGGTCTCAAAACACTTTGGAAATAAAATACGCTAATATGTTAGCCTGGATTTACAAGCAGTTCACTGGGCTTGTGTTTCCTTACAAGACTGTGACCCACCAGAAATACTCAAATATAGTGTGTTTGTCCTTGTCAGGTGATATTCTTCTTCAAGGAAAATTAGTTAGAAGAAAATTTCTTCCAAGTTATGATAAAAAAAAAAAAAACAAACTTCTCTCTCGTTTTTTATTGTTTAGCAGGAAGCTCACCAATTTTTTTTAGATAATTACACCAATGTTTCATACCTAGAATTACCTTTCAACATGAATAAATTCAAATATATATGAAAACCAGTTAGAAATTTCTGAATTTCAGACTTGTGAGAGAAAGAAATGGCTCAGATTTTCCTTCACTTGTATGATTGTCACAAACCAGAGTAAAAATGCCATAGAAGAAGAATATCTAACGATATGAAGAGGCCTCACTATTCCCTGAAGTGTGAGGTGAATCACAGACTGAATTTTGGACTAGAATGGACAACTTCCCTGCTTCAGCTGTGGAAACCTACAAACAGTTCAGTGGAGAGGCCACATGTTGGAAATGGTTCAGAAAATAGGATGCCCTTCTCTCTTCTCAGAGACCTGTAGAAGGAGTCAGTGGTATTCACAATAAAAACTAGAAGACAAATGTTCTCTGGGGGTATGATATTTTAAAAAGAAATAAAAAGATTACTATCTGACATGATCCATGGGAACCCATCTTACTGATTTCCTGCTGTGACCGTGGTTGTCCAGCTCCAACACCAGCGCATAGTCGTTGCTGTTAGGTCTGGTTTCAGCTGAGCTTAGGGTGCTTTAAAGTCAGAGGAGAAAACAGTAAGTGCTCGTAGTATTTGCTCTTACCTTCATTAAGAAACAAATCTTAGACTAATAGGATATTGTATGTCAACTATACCTCAGTAAAGAAAGGGGGAAAGAATGAAGCAGCTTTGGATATACTTATGTAGGATACTTTCTAAGATATTTTAAGTGAAAAAAGCAAGGGGTAAAAAATGTGCACAAATGCCTCCATTTGAATGAAAAAAAATGATTAAGATATGTGTGCATATGCCCTCTGGAAAAATACACAAGATGCTGCTAGTGGGGTTGCCTGTGAGGGGAGTGTGGGGCTTGGGGACACCAATGGCGGGAAGATGCTTTACTGCCACTTTTGGGAATGTTTTGGCTTCTGTATTGTGAGCACGTATTAACTATTGAAAAAAATGAATAAAATAACAGTGTGTGGGTGGGGAGGAATTGAATGCCACAGACGGAAGCAGCCTTTCAAGAACTTTGGCATTGAAGGGAAGCAGAAAGTAAGGAGGGATCGGGGAGTTCCCAACTCTTCCAGGCTGGAAGGACGCATGAAGGTGACAGGGAGACAGGCAGACGTGACATATGGGAAAAGGGAAACAGGAGAGGAGGGGTGCAGCTTTAGCAAGCAAGATTAACCTTGAGAAGGAGAGAGGGGCTGGAGGAATAAGCAATGGTATGGATGCTTTGGGGACCCATGAGCTCTGAGGAGAAGGACCAGGCAGAGAGGGTGAGGGATAGGGGGTATGCAGGATGCTGACTCATTCATACAATAGTGATGTGCTGCAGATGTAATGCAGGCGGGATGCAGGACCTGGGGCTCGAGGAGCAGGGTGAGGGGTGGGTAGGGAGACCGGTGGCATCCTCAGCACATTCTCCTCAAGTGGGCTGTCTTCAACAGTTTTAGGGTAATGTGTTCACCTGATGGTTAAGTTTCATGAAAAGAGAAGCAGCAGCAGGGCGGGACGCCGGTGAAGGGACCCCAGGGGTACCCATTTCATAGGCGTGCCTCCCTCTGTCCCTCTCCCACTGGACCTCATCCAGAGGCTCATTCCCTGGAGATCAGAACCCAGCTCTGCCCTTGTGCCAGGTCTGCGGACGTAGCAATGAGCAAATGAGACATGGCCCCTGCTCTTGAGTTGCTTATAGCAGAGTGGAAAAGACCGTCATTAAGCAGGTAACCACAAAATATTGGTGCCTTTGCATTTGTGATAAACAGTGAGGGGAGAGTACAGGGGACCCTAAGATAATATGGCATCTAATCTGTGACCTCTTGTAGGCTATGAAAAATCAGATGGGAATGTTGTACTTAATAGTGTCAGTAAAGAGACAGGGCCCTCTGCTGAGACAGAGAGGCCGGGGACAGAGCGGGGCTTGGGAAGTCTGGGACAAGCTGATAGCAATTGTGTGAGAAAAACAATATGGAGCTGACAAAAGCTATGGCCATTTGGGGCTGGGGAACATGAAGATGCCAAGACTCTCTCGGCACTGAGCAGACTCAGGACCATAGAGGGTGCTGGATGCTTTTAGGTGGGCGTTAGTCCGGGTTCTCCAGAGAAACCGCCAAGAGGATATATAGAGATAGTTAGAAGGAGGTTTATTAGGAGGGATTGGTCCACACAATTTTGGAGGGTCAGAAGTGCCATGATGTCCCACATGCAAACTGGAGACGCAGAAAAGCATGTAGTGTAAGTTCCCATTATAGTCCTGAAGGTCGGAGAGCAGGAGCGTGGATGCCCGAGGGCAGGAGAAAAAGGGTGTCCTGAAGCTGAAAGAGTGAATTCACCCTGACTCCACCTTTTTGTCCTGTTGGGGCCCCAGCAGATTGGATGATGCCCCACCCCCCACACCAGGGAGGGCAGATCTTCACTCAGTCTACCGATTCAAATGCTAATCTCTTCCAGAAACACCCTCACAGATACCCAGAAACGGTCAACCAGCTGTCTGGGCATCTCTTAGCCCAGGGAAGTTGACAGGCAGAATGAATCCTCACGTGTTAAGTAGATGGGGGAGTCTGTTCATGAGGTACACATATATTAAGTCACTGTGATGTACACTTAAATATCTTACAGTTCCCCATGTCAGTTATACCTCAATAAAGCCGAAAAAAAGTTTAAAAGAGGTAAATCTCAGTTTACTTACTCATGCATACAACACGTTCAGTGTGTATTATATGCTCCATAGCAGCTAGGCAGCAGGGACGTTCTTTTTTTTTTTTTTTTAAAGATTTTATTTATTTGGCAGAGAGAGAGACAGCGAGAGAGGGAACACAAGCAAGGGGAGTGTGAGAGGCAGAAGCAGGCTCCCCATAGAGCAGGGAGCCGGATGCGGGGCTCGATCCCAGGACCCTGGGATCATGACCTGAGCCGAAGGCAGCCGCTTAACGACTGAGCCACCCAGGTGCCCCGGCAGCAGGGACGTTCTTAAGAAGTTGATGGACAAGCTCCTTGTGTGCCAGATTCACCAGGACCTTGCTTTTCATTCCCTTCCTCCTGCCTTTCCTTTCTGTTTTTTTCCTTTCTTTCATTTATTCATAATCAATATTTATTAACTTCCTAGAATGTGCCAGGCACTCAGAGTATAGCTGTGAGCGAGATGTATATGATTCTGACTCTAATTTTATTTATAAATGGGGAGACAAACATTAAATAAATAATTGTATAAATAAATTTTATTGTAATTATAATTTGTATTCAAAGACCCCAAATAACTTCTGACTTTTTTTTTTTCTTAAAAAATTCTTTCTGGGGGCATCTAGGTGGCGACCAACTCTTGATCTCAGCTCAGGGTTGTGAGTTCAAGCCCCAAGCTGGGCTCCACTCTGGGTGTGGAGTCTACTTAAAAAAAAAAAATCTATCTATATATATATCTTTCTGATTCTAAAACCTTATAGACTATTTAGAAAATATAGGAATATATCAAGAAAACATAATCTGGGATCGCCCACCCACCCAAAATAACTGCTCTTAACATTTTGATCGATTTTCTTCCCCTTCTTCGTTTCTCTGTGTGTGTGCACGTGTTCATGTGTACGCACCCACACGTGTATGCATCTGGGGCCTTATTGTATGTTGTTTTGCTATTTCCTTTAAATGATCATTAAATAATGAGAATTTCTCATATCATTAAATACTCTTGAAAAACATATTTTAGGTTTGCTGAATACTTTTTTAGTTATGTACCATAAATTTTCTAGTTGGGCTCATTCCAGTATGTCCTGTTGATTTTTGTGTGTGTTTTAGTGTTTTGTTTCATTTTACCTGATGTGGTGATGAAAGTGTCAATTTTTGTCATATTTCTGATGACTAGTCGGACGTATAATCTAGATTTGGAATTAGTGGCTGAAAGGACACTCTCAATTAGATGGAACCCGTGGGTGGCCACTCCTGGCAATGGGGACAGCAGCTGACTTCTAGCAGACTTTGCAGGGTGCATGGAAGGAGGGCTGACAGGTAGTGAAATTTGAAATGACAGCTACAGACCTGGGGATTTCTGATGATCATCGGCACTTGCACTGGTCTAGAAAGGGTTTGCATAATTTGCTGGGAATAGTTGCAAAGGGAAAAATAGGAAATTGGGAAAGTGAACGGTTCATTAGATGCTCTAAAATACTCTCAGGAAAATAATACTCAGATCTTGGTGCAATCAGTATCCTGGGAAACTTAAAAAGTACAGATTTCTGGGCCATATCTCTTGAGATTCTGATTCTAGAGGTTGGGCCCAGGAGTCTACATTTTTACAAGTGGCCTTGATAATTCATATCATCAGGCAAGTTTGTGAAACAGTGCACTAGAACAACAGGACTCTTGATAGTAACATGGGAGCCTTGGTGCCGATCATTTTTTTTATAAAATGAAAAGTTGACACATGTTCAAGCCCACACCCTACCGTGATAGGCATTTCAGTGCTCTGGTATTTCTCTGTGCGTCATCTTATTGATCAGGCCAACTCTGAAACTGTTTTGGTGTATAAACACTTTGCCCAGGAAAGCAGGCACAGAGGCAGTGCTTCGGGGACTGCACGTGTTACAAGCAGAGTCACTCTATTCAGCTTTTCTGTGGTGCTGTGGATCTCACACTTTCCTGATCACTAAAGATATTTGTGGCACACAATCTTAGAGTTATTGGAAGACAGCTCTCTTCTAAGGCAGTGTGATCTATTCTAGCTGCTTCACATGGCAAACTCAGTAGGTATTTCCCTCGAAGAACTTGTTTACTAAACACACTTGTGGGAAGAAAGGAAATTGATTCTGGCTTTATAATAGGGTTTAATTATTACTTTTCATGATTAGTAAAATTATACGAAACACATGCTTATTGTGATATGTTACATAAATACTGAATAGTGTGAGTAAGCAGAAAAAAATCTCCCAGAACACTATTTTCTATAGGCATTTACAAGCATTTTTGTCATGTGTCTGCTTTCTTTTATGTATGTTCTTATTATTGAGATCCTACTTGATAAACTGTTTTGTAAACATTTTCAAACTAAGATTATATCCTAGATATTTTCATTTGTCAAGAACTTTGTAAAAAATTATTTTAATGGCTGAATAATAGTTTGCCATACTTAGATGTGAGTATCCTTCCAAAATCAGAAATATAAAACGTAGGGAAATGCATTGCCAATGCATTAAGTATTTCAACTAAATATATTTAATTGAGCTTTATATCATATAAACATTTTCCTATCTCCTTTGTACAATGTGTTTATTAATCTGAGTAATGTAAATGCCTGGACATAAACAGAGAAGAAAATATGAGCCAGTAGCCAGTATATGTAGTGGGGAACACTGAGGATGATTGACGCTAACAACCAGAAGACACCACTGAAATTGCCTTCTCTTGGTTCTTCAGTGACAGCCCAGCTTTCAAAGCTAATGGGCATTTTCTACTTTTTACATTTTTTTGCCTTTTGCAGCATTTGGAACTGTTAAGACTTTCAGCTTTCTTGACACATCTCTTTTGCCTTTTCAACATTACTCTTTTGTATGTCTTCCTTGGACTGTTTCTCTTAATTACTTTTTTGTAATTGTAATTTACTTGTGACTAAAATGTTGGTGTTCCAGTGCATTCTGTATTTTGAACTTCTCTTTTTCCATTCTGAGCAATCTCCCTGGGTTCCTTCTTCTTGCTCTCAAGTCTTTAATGGCCTCCTAGGGATGATGGCCTCAACTTACATGCTACACTCTTCTCTCTGTCTTGGAACTCGGAGATAACACCTGCCATTCATTGTGGTGGTCCTGGTTCAAATCCATGCTCTTCTCTATGACCCCTAACCAGTCTTCTTGCCTCAGACTCCTTGGGTCACACACTCTGCTTCTGCAGATGGTAGGATACATGCTTGCCTCCTTTGGGGGCATGGAGCGCACTGACTGTGAGTGATTGGTGGTTGATCAAAGGACCGACCAGTGGTGATGAAAATTCTTCCCTCATCAGTTCCTACGTAGTTCTCATCTTCTGTCCCCAGGACTGGGTGATGGTCCTCTGAAATATGTAGTCCAACTTTCTAGAGTATGCTTTTCTCTCTTCCTTTGCATCACCATCTGTATTTAAGGTTATTCAGAAATTCTTTCTAGTACTTCCTAGGTGCTAACTTATAAAGCAACATTAAGAAAAATTAAAGAACAAAAGAAATAACATAATTATTTTATAACATTCTCTAATATATTAAATAGTTTATTGAATTTAGATACTAAAATGTAATTATAAAAAGTAATCCACTGTAAAGGGGAGCATCTCATTGTTTCTAACACCCTGGGGTGTCGATCCCAGCAGCCAGGAGGCTTCTAATACTTACTGTTGCAATCCCTAAAAGAAAGCATAAGTAATGTGGCATGTGTATATAGAACAGTGGTGCTGAGCAAAGCTGTAGTTTAGAAATCCTTTGAAGAGCTTGGAGGGATATACCCACTGCAATGTGAAAGAAACCTTTTATTTTTTTAATTTTCTGTCTCAGCTGTCTTTGACCAACTCTTTTAATAAAGCTAGCTGGAATGAATGAAGGGAATGTCAGCCATTCCTTGTTAGTTTTTTTCTGTTACCTTTGGAAAGTAATAATAATGATTTTATACAAGGTGGTTTTTAAATTATGTGACTGCTAATTATAAGAAGAGCCACAATACTGAAATTTGTGTAGTGCTAATTACTCATCCCTTTCTCTCCTGCTGTAATTCACAGTGTGTCTCTAGGAGTCAGTGGCTGATTTGGAACTTCTGCCTCTGCTTTTTCTCAGCAATTAGGTTTTGTCTTTAACTAATGGAATTGAGTGATACTTGGCTAATGATATGGAGAACTTCTCTTCCACTTTGCTGCATTAAACGTTGACATCAAACCTTAAAAAAGGTCTCCTGGGGCGCTGGGGTGGCTCAGTAGGTTAAGCGTCCAACTCTTAATTTTGGCTCAGGTCATGATCTCAGGGTTGTGAGATTGAGCCCTACATTGGGCTCCATGCTGGGTATGGAGCCTGCTTAGGATTCTCTCTCTCCCTCTCCTTTTGCCCCTCCCTGCTTGCACACATGCTTGCTCTCTCTCTCTCTCTCTCTCTCTCTCTCTCAAAAAAAAAAAAAAAAAACTCCTGTTTTTTTCTTCCTAAGCCCACATGATATTAAGACACTTTGAATCCTCCCTTTTTCTTAAATTATCATTGGCTTCTTACTCTTTGCCCCGGACAGTTCTTTTTACCATCTCCACCTTTCCATCATTATCTTCTGCCCTAAGCTAAGCAGATGAGGCACATTTTTTTCCCTAAACTTGGTGTGGAGTCAATAATTTATTCATTTCTTCTTCCTGCTTCACTCCTATGTAGGTTTTTCTGTTACTGTTCCTCTGGCATTTCTATGTGCTAATGATCCTTGAATGTTATTTTGCTGATCATTAATCTGTGGAAGAGAAAGAAAAACTGTTAAGAGAATCTCCCCAATTCATGTCTCTGGAGAGATGGAGTGGATGTACTTTTCTCTATTCTTCCCTTCAAAGGACAGCTAAAATCCCTGAACATTTTTTATGAAAAACATGAGAAGACTCTGAACGGTGGAGAGGAGGAGGTGGACTGCCTAGGGACCTTGGACTCCATGAATGACACCGTGGTGGATTCCTTGAGATTATTATTTTCTTCATATTTATTAGACTGGGTGCCAGAGAAGCCAAAAACCCAGATGCCAATGGGCACACAGAGAAAAAAGCCTCCAAGAAACCCTGCCCTTTCTAGCCAAAGGACCATAAAAAGGGAGCAGCCTATCAAGACAGAAAGCTTTTAGACCATAACCTCGTTACTGCAGTAAACACCACAGAAAACACTGTGGGCACACTCACAAACCCCACCAGCAAAGACCAAGTGGGGAGCCTAGACTTCCAATCTTGCCAGGCTATCGTGAGGTTCTCCATCCCCCACCCCTGACCAGAGTGGTAAAAAAGAAGTTGAGTGTGTAGCCAAGGCTTACATCCCTCTGGGTAGTAATGAGTTCCCTCCCTGGCTTCAGAGGAGACCACAAGGGAGCCTGGCCTTCTACGCAGACCTGGTGCTCTCAAGGTTCCCTTCTGTCCTGACTGGGTAATGTTGCAGGAGGCCTAGTAGACTTTCACTTCCACCAGTGATAACAAGGATCCCCTCCCCGACAATGTCAGTGGAAGCAAGATCAGGAACAATGATAGACCACCCTCCACCTCCCCAGAGAGGTATCAAGAGAAACCTAGTCTGGAGCCCAAACCCCCACCCAAGCCAGCACTAATGAGGAGCCCTCTACCACTACTTCTGGATGTCAGTACAGGCCAAGTAGGAATCTTAGACGTCCACCCACACCTGGTAGTAATGAGGGAAGGGCTACCCTTCCTCCACCAAAGTAGTGTCAGAAGAGGCTGGCTAAGAGAGAAGATTTACGTAACATCCAGAATCTCATAGCATGCTATTCAAAATGCATAGGTTTTAATTGAAGATCATTCACCAGGAATATCTCAACGTGGATGACAAAAGATAATCAACAGACACCAACATGACACAGATTTTAGAAATATCTGACCACCATTTTAAAGCAACAGTCATAAAGTGTTTTAATGAGCAATTTCAAGCATGCTGGAAATAAGGAGGGTGGGGGGGGGGGGATAATATCCTGTAATACAAATAGAAAGTCTCAGCAAAGAATAGATAAACAATAATACAAACATTTTAGAACTTTTGTTATACAAAACATTTTGGAACTTAAAAATACAATAACTTAAATAAAAACATCTTTCAAAGGATAGGCTTAACAGTAGAAAGGAAAGGACAAAGAAAAGAATCTATAAATTTTAAGATAAAAGTAGAAATTACTTAATTTAAACAACATAGAAAATAGATTCAAAAACAAATACAAAACTAGAGCCTCAGACTTCTGGGACTATGACAAAAAAATCTAACATTTGTGTCATCGAATCACAGAAGGAGAGAAGGAAGAGAGGGGTTAAAGTATTTAAATAAATAATGGTTGAAAAATGTCACATTTGGCACAACACACAAACCTGCAATTTAATAATATGAATGAATTCCAAATAGCATAAATTCAAAGAAATGTACACCAAGAAACATAATAGTTAAACTTCTGAAACTAAGGACAAAGTCTTGAAAGCAACCAACCAGATTAGCACCTTACCTATGGGGGGAAAAAGTTCTAATGTCATCAGATTTATCATTAGAAACTATGGAGAGCATAAGAAGGTGGCAGAACATTTTTCAAGTACTGAATGAAAAGAACTGTCAGCCACTAATTCTATATCTGGTAAAAACTATCTTTCAGGAATGAAGGGAAAATTAAGCCATTTTTAGATGAGTGAAAAATTAAGAGTATGTATTGTTATAATAATTACCCTTAAAGAATAGCTAAAGTAAGCACTCTAAAAACCAGAAATGATTAAAGGGAAAAAAAAGGTAGAGGGAATGTTAGAACATCAGGAAGAAAAAACAAAGAACAAAATGGATAAATAAGATAGACTTAACTTTTCCATATAAATGTTCTTTTTCTTTTTTCTTTTGAGTATAGTTGACACACAATGTTACACTATTTTCAGGTGTACAATAGTGTAATTCAACAAGTTTATCATCATGCTATGTTCACCACAAGTATAGCTACCGTCCGTCCTCATACGTAGCTATTACAATGTCATTGGTTGTATTCCCCATGCTGCGCCTTATTCATTCCATAACCGAAGCCTGTATCTCCCACTCCCCTTCAACCATATTTCCCACACCCGCAAATGCCCTCTCCTCTGGCAACCATCACTTTGTTCTCTGTATTAACAGGGCTGATTCTGCCTTTTGTTTGTTTATTCATTTTTTTTTAATTCCACATATGACTGAAATCATATGGTATTTTTCTTTCTCAGCCTGTTTTATCTCACTTAGCATATACCTCTAAGTCCATCCATGTTGTCTCAAATGACAAGATTTTGTCCTTTTTTATGCCTCTCTAATCCAGTGTGTGCGTGTGTGTGTGTAACACCTTCCTTATCCATTTGTTTATCAGTGGACACTTTAGTTGCTTTTGTATCTTGCCTATTAAAAATAATGCTGCAATAAACATAGGGATGCATATATTTTTTTCAAATTAGTGTTTCTGATCTTCTTTGGTTAAGTACCCAGTAGTGGAATTATTGGATCATATGGTGTTTCTCTTTTAATTTTTTGAGGAATCTCCATACTGATTTTCAGAGTGGCTATATCAATTTGCATTCCCACCAACAGCGTACTAGAGTTCCTTTTTCTCCACATCCTCGCCAACAACAACTCTTTTTTATGTTAGCCATCTAAGAGCTATAAGGTGATATCTCATTGGGGTTTTAATTTGCATTTGCCTGATGGTTAGTGATATTGAGCATCTTTTCATGTGTCTGTTGGCCATCTATATGTCTTCCTTGGAAGAATGTCTATTCAGGTCCTCTGCCCATTTTTTAAAAGAATTTTTTGCTTTTTGGTGTTGAGTTGTACAAGTCCTTAATATAGTTTGGATTTTAACCCCTTATTGGATATATCTTATCCTATTTGGTAGGTTGCCTTTTGCTTTGTTGATTTATTTCCTTTGCTGTACAAAAGCTTTTTATTTTGATGTAGTCCAGTAATTTATTTTTGCTTTTGTTTTTCTCGCTTTAGGACACATATTTGGAAAAATGTTGCTATGGCTCATATCAGAGAAATTACTGCCTATGTTCTCTCCTAGGATTTTTTATGGTATCAGGTCTCACATTTAGGTCTTTAATCCACTTTGAGTTTATTTTTGTGTAAAGTATTAGAAAGTGGCCCAGTTTCATGTTTTTACATGTAGTTGTCCAGTTTTTCCAGCACCATTTACTGAAAAGACTATCTTTTCCCCATTGTATATTCTTGCCTCCTTTGTCATAGATTAATTAACCATATAATCGTGGGTTTATTTCTGGGTACTCTATTCTGTTCCATTGATCTATGCATCTATTTTTGTGCGAGTACCATACTGTTTTGATTATTATAGCTTTTTAGTATATCTTGAAATCTGGGATTGTGATACCTTCAGCTTTGTTCTTCTTTCTCAAGATTGCTTTGGCTGTTCACGGTCTTTTGTGGTTCCTTACATACTTTAGTATTATTTGTTCTGGTTTTGTGAAAAATGCTGTTGATATTTTGATAAGGATTACATTGAATCTGTAGAGTGCTTTGGGTAATAGGAATATTTTAAGAGTATTAATTCTTCCAGTCCATGAACATGGAATATGTTTCTATTTGTGTCATTTTCAATTTCTTGTCATCAATGTTTTATAGTTTTTAGGGTACAAGTCTTTTACCTCATTGGTTAAGTTTATTCCTGGGTCTTTTATTCTTTTTGGTGTAATTGTAAATGATGCTGTTTTCTTAATATCTCTTTCTGCACTTTGTTATTAATGTATAGAAATGTTCCTGAGTTCTGGATATTAATTTTGTATCCTGCAACTTTGCTGAATTCATTTATTCTAGTTGTTTTTTTGTGGAGTCTTTAGGATTTTTTATGTATAATATCATGTCATCTGCAAATGGTGACAGTTTAACTTCTTCTTTACCAACATGGATGCCTCTTCTTTCTTTTTCTTATCTGATTGCTCTGGCTAGGACTTCCAGTACTATGTTGAATAAAAGTGGCAAGAGTGGACTTCTTCATCTTAGAGGAAAAGTTGTCAGTGTTTTGTTTTTTGTTTTTGTTTTTCCCATGGGGTATGATTAGAGGGGGTTTTCCATTTATGACCTTTATTGTGTTGAGATATGTTTTCTCTAACCCCACTTGATTGAGAGTTTTTTTCATGAATGGGTGTTGAATTTTGTCCAGTGCTTTTTCTGCATCTATTGAGATGATCATACGATTTTTTATCCTTCACTTTGTTGATGTAATGTATCACATTGATTTGTAAACATTGAACCATCCTTGCATCCCTAGAATAAATCCCACTTGATCATGGTGAATGATCTTTTTCATGTATTGTATGTGGTTTGCTAATATTTTGTTGAGGATTTCTTCATCTGTGTTCATCAGGGATATTGGCCAGTAGGTTTCTTTTTTGTGGTATTTTGTTTTGTTTTTTGGTCTGGTTTTGGTATTGGGGTAATGCTGGCCTTGTAGAATATATTTGGAAGTTTTCCTTCCTCTTACATTTTTTTGGGATTTTGAGGATACTTGTGAATTTCCTAAATCATGTTTGATGGTTGAAGCAAAAAGAATAACACTGCAGAATGCTTATAGGAAATGTAGAGGAAATATTTATGACAATCTTATTATACATGGGGTAGGATAAGGAATCTAAAGTGAGCAAAGGCTTCTGAACTTCACTGATATTGGTAAAATGTTGACACTAGCACACCATGATAAGTTATGTGGTTAAAATGTAATACTTAGAACAACTACTAAAACACTACGCAAAGAGATACACTCAAAAACACCAGATACGTCAAAATAGAATTCTGAAAATGTTCAGGGGGGCCAAAAAAGAAATCAGGGAAATTTTTTTTAAGAACACAGAGAAAATAAGCGGCAGACAAAAAAATAAATGGTAGCCTTAAACCCCAAAATATCCATGATTGCAGTAAGTATAAATGGTTAAGATATACGAGTGAAAAGACAGCGATTGGTAGGGTAGTTAAAAAAAAATCATGACCCAACTATATGCTCTCTACAATAAACTAATTTCAAAATAATTGTATGGGTACATTGAAAGTAAAAGGACCTAAAAGATAGGCCATGCACACATAAATCAAAAGAATTCAGGACTGGCTAGATTAATATCAGCTAAAATAGAGTTTAGAACAAAGTAGGGACATAACAAAAAAGGGCCAGTCTACCAGGATGACATGTCATTTCCAAATAAGTGTAACAATTGAGTTGCAAAATATATGAAATAAACCTAATGGAAGTGAAAGGAGAAATCACAGTCCACACTTAAATTTGAAGACTTAAATAGCCCTCTCTCAATATTAGATAGAACAACTAGTCAAGAAATCAGCAAGAATTTAATAACTCAGCCACACTTTCAACCAACAGGATCTAATTGGTATTTATAGGACACTTCACTCAGCAACAGCCGAGTATATGTTCTTTTTAGCTCTCATTAAACATATACCAAGATAGTCATTGTCCTGAGCCAAAAAGAAACGTTAATGCATTTAAAAGAATTGAAATCACAGAGTATGTTCTCTTACCACAGCTGAATCAAATTAGACATTAATAAGAGAAAGGTAGTGAGAAAACGTCCAAACACTTGGAAACAACACATTTCAAAATGCCATGGCTCAAAGAAGTCACAAAATAATTACTTTCAATGAAAATTAAAACACAACATATTATAATTAGTGGGACACACCTAAAGCAGATGAAGAGGGAAACTTAATGGTACAAAATTCTTACATCAAAAAGAGGGAAAGTTTAAAATCCGTTGAAGCTCCGATCTTAAGATGCTAGAAAAACAAGAGCAAATTAAACCTAATACAGGCAGAAGGAAGGAAGAAAACAAAGATGAGAAGGAAAACAATGAAGTTGAAAACAGAAAGATAGAGAAAGTCAATGTTAAAAAGCTAGTTAGAAAAATCAATAAAATAGACAAACTTGTAATAAAACCGACAAACAGAAAAGAGAGGGGACACAAATTCCTGAAAGCTGGGCTGAAACGGGCAATGGCAATGCAGACCCTGCAGGTATCAAACGGAAAATAAGGGACCACTATGATTAACCCTACGTGCAAAATCCAACCATTCAGGTGAAATAAAGAATTTCCCAAGAAGCATGAACTGCCACAACTCACACATGTTGAACTAGATAATTTGAGAAGCCCTATAAATAGTAAGGAAGTTGATTTCAAAGTTTTAAGCCTTCCTAAAAAGAAATCTCCAGGCCCAGATAGTTTCACTGGAGAGTTGTACCAAACTTTAAAATAAAGATCAACCAACCCACCCCTGCCCCAGCAGGTCTACCCAATCTCTTCCAGAAAATAGAAGAGGGTGAAAGGCTTCTCAATTAATTTTATGAATCAGCAGTATTATTTTGATATGCAAACCAGAAAAAAAAAAACCCACACACAAATGCACACATACAAAAGAAAATTATAGACTGGTATTCCTCATAAGTACAAATAAGAAAGCCT